>NC_135573.1:193965961-194265961 GCF_965152235.1 Eretmochelys imbricata
GAGCTATATCTTTACTCAGTTAATTGGCACACTGTGCCAACTACCTGTCTTTCAGTCCAGTCCCAATTAATGTATACTGGTGAGGATTTGAGTGACGGGGTGCTGAGACAACTCATGACTCAAAATGCCCTGCTAGAAGTTGATTTTGAAGAAATTCCAAGCCTCCTCCGCATTTAAGTCCTTGAGCTTTTCAGTTGACTTCTTTAACTAGTTCCCTTAATTTGCCAAAGTCTGCACTTTTGAAATAAAAGGTCATAGTTGACGAGCTGATTTTGATTATCCTTCCATTTAATTTAAACTTAATTAGCTCATGATCGCTCGATCCAAGGTTATTTCCTAAGACTAGCTCTTCTGTGAAGTCCTCACTGCATAGTAAAACCAAATCAAAACAAGTTGATAGAATCTTTCTGAACATAGAATGAAATTTGCTTGTTTGTGGTTTTTAATTTTTTCTTTCATAGTCAGTTATCAAAATACTGTAATACTATATTGTTAGATTTTATGGAAAGTTCACATTATAATGAAAAAATTTACAAAAAAATGCAGCTTCCTGTTCAGAAATTTTTTTGAACTGAGAAGTAATTATATCTTAATGGGAAACTGCTACTTCTACCTCTTACAGGTCAATACTAACATGGTTGGAGGTTTTAAAAGTAAATAAAGGGCTTGATCCTCAGCCATTTCAAGCTTATGCTTGGGACATTTTAGCAGAGGGTGCAGGCTCTAAGCCACCTTTTTTGAGTCCCCAATCCTGGAGCTATTGAGGGTCAAAGAAGCCTGAAAGTGTAACATGGAGTAGCTCTTAGGCTGATCTGAGTTATGCCTTGCTGTAGTTGTCCCATAAGGGCCCTTGCCTGGTACCATCCCTCTGCACCCCTAATGCTGAATTGCTACGCTGGCTTTATGCTAACTGAGGATTCTCCTATTCTGTGGTAACAGTCAGTTTTATGTTTGAGGCAGTTTTACATACACTGAAAAGGGACCTAGGCAAGCTGAAGATCTGGCCCATAATTGTAAACTCTGTTAACATAATGTTGAGGGTATTGTGACCAAGAAACCTCAGAGTTTAATCACTATCTGAAACATTATCCTTAACTTGCCTGTTCTGTGTCAGTGTTGAGGGGATCTCAAAATGGTGAATGATTTTTTTTTTTTTTTAATATACACATGCTGTAATACCTGAACAGAAGGTAAATTAAAGTTCATGTATTTTTGTGGTTTTAATATAGGCACATTTTGATAGCAGCAAAAGTTATCCTAATGTCTCAATTAAATATTGTAAATCATAAACATCTGTATGAATCCAGCTATGAAAAGGGCAACAAAAATGATTAGGGGTATGGAACGGCTGCCGTATGAGGAGAGATTAATAAGAATGGGACTTTTCAGCTTGGAAAAGAGACAACTAAGGGGGAATATGATAGAGGTCTATAAAAATCATGACTGGTGTGGAGAAAGTGAATAAGGAAGTGTTATTTACTCCTTCTTATAACACACAAACTAGGGGCCACTAAATGAAATTAATAGGCAGCAGGCTTTAAACAAACAAAAGGAAGTATTTTTTTCACACAACGCACAGTCAACCTGTGGAACTCCTTGCCAGAGGATGTTGTGAAGGCCAAGACTATAACAGATTTCAAAACAGAAGTAGAAAAATTAATGGCGGATAAGTCCATCAATGGCTATTAGCCAGGATGGTCAGGGATGGTGTCCCTAGCCTCTGTTTGCCAGAAGCTGGGAATGGGCGACTGGGGATGGATCCTTTGATGATTACCTGTTCTGTTCATTCTCTCTGGGACACCTGGCATTGGTCACTGTCGGAAGACAGGATACTGGGCTAGATGGACCTTTGGTCTGACCCAGTATGGCCATTCTTATGAATGGATAACTTACTCTGACTGGACATTCAAAAAAAACAAAGACGCTACTTTCTGCACGATATGATGCAGGAAATTTTTTAGAGATGTTTGTCCTCCTTACTTATAGTACATGCACATAAAACTTTCAATTCCAGTACAATAGTTCCCCTAATAGCAAGCCAAATCAACCCATTCAGTATATGATCTAAATACTTGGCTAAACTCTCCAGGATTCAAGGGGAAAAGGAATCTTTCCCCCTTGCTTGGCTGTAAAGCACCTGTATAACTGAGTAATTAAGGGCTAGTTACTTGTAAGTACACCTACTTAACTTTATGCTGTGTGAGTAACCCAATTGAAATCAATGGACATACTCATAGGCGCTGGCTTCCTCCAGGGGCGCTCAATCCCCTGCTCAGGCCCTGCCTCCACCCTGCCTCATCCCACCCAGTTCTGACCCCTCCTCTGAGTGCACCTCATCCCTGCTCCTCCCCTCTCCCCTCAAGCGCCTCCTGCGTGCCATGAAACAGCTGATCGCATCGGGCAAGAGGCACTTATTGGCAGAGCCACCAGTGGACTGGAGGCGCTGGGGAGGAAGGCGGGCACTGGCTGCCGGAGAGTGCTAAGCACCCACTAACTTTTTTCCAGGGGTACTCTAGCCCTGGAGCACGCATGAAGTTGGCGCCTATATACTCACTGCATAAAGTACATGTGTAAGTCTTTTTAGGAACAGGGCTCAGGCTGCAATAGACTTTACAGTCCTAACCTTTTGTCCTCTTCTAAGAAATCAGTAAGGTTTTATGAATAAAACTTTTGTACTGAACTCCCTTCTGTGCATAGAAAAAATACAAAGAAAGTATCCAGAGAAACAAATAGCTGCTTTTTGCATATCCAGGTTATAGTTTTTAGCTTTTTTCAGTTTGTTTTTCCCCATTTCACCTGCACCATCTTCAATATGGCACTCACTGCAAAAGAAATTCTACATTTTCCATTTTAATTACCTTAATTATTGGTTTATATATAAAATTTGAGTAGTGTATGACTCAGATCATTTTATACACATTCCCAGTTGGGTTATTTGCTATTTATTCCTCTCCAGTGACTGTGATTTTTGTTGCTGTGAATTACTGTTTTATTGTAAAGATCTTAGCACACTTTGGGCACTGTCTTACATTTTAAAAAAAAAATCCTTTTAAAAGACTGAGTGATTTATTCTCAAGTAATTTTTCTTTAGATGGCAAAGAAGCTGGGGTATTGCCCATCGTTGTAGCCAGCTACACAGTCTAGGTCGTTTAGCTCAGCAGAGTCCAGAAGTACTAAGGAACGTTAAAGGTATATTTCCTATTACTTTTCTCTTTTGTGTGTCATGATATAGTAATCATGTAAAGATAAGCATGAATCTTATGGTGTTCTTCATGAAAGCATAGAACAACCTGCCTGAGTTACTTAAGAAATTAGCAGTGATACATAGTTTAAAATTCAAGTTATTTTATTTCAATACTGACGATTGTCTAGTAACTGTCTACAATATCAGGATTTAAAAGTACTTGCTTATTTCAGCTTGAAATCTTCATCTTGACTCATCTAAAGACTGTAGTTTCAGATATTCAGAAACTCACAATTTAAGGTATTCATACTATCAATCTTACAGTAAATATACATATGTTTACACATGTTTAATAATGACAGGTGAAAAATAGTCACAACATATCAAAGTGATCACAAAATATAACTATAAATATGATTCTTAGCATTTCTTGTTACTGTCACATTATATAGTTGACATTCATTCATATTAGCCATATTAAACACAAATGCTTAATGAATACCTCAAAAGAGGTTTGAGTATTTGAATATCTGAAAGTACACTCCTTGTAAATAAAGCAGCCATAGATGCAGTATATTTGATTTATTTATTTTTTTTATTGGCATGCTGATTTGTACACTAAGTGTTAACCCTTGCTTTAGGATCCAGTATTTTTAGTCTTCACGCGAGTCAACTCCATGTTTCCAAATACTGAGTTGTACTTTATTTGCCAGAGAAACATTTAGGTATGAAGGCACAGACACTTTAGAACAGGACTGGGCAAACTTTTTGGCCCGAGAACCACATCTGGGTATAGAAATTGTATGGCGGGCCATGAATGCTCACAAAATTGGGGTTGGGGTGCGGGAGGGGGTGAGGGCTGTGGATGGGGGCGTGGGCTCTGGGGTGGGGCCAGAAATGAGGAGTTCAGGGTGTGGGAGGGGGCTCTAGGCTGGGGCAGGTGGGGCGGGGGTGAGGGCTCTGGGGTGGGGCTGGAGGTGAGGGTGTAGGAGGGGGCTCCAGGCTGGGACAGAGGGGTTTGGAGTGTGGGAGGGGGATCAGGGCTGGGGCAGGGGGTTGGGACATGGGGTGGGGCTGCAGGCTCTGGGGTGGGGTTGGGGTGTAGGAGAGTGCTCTGAGCTAGGACAGAGGGGGATCAGGGCTGGGGCAAGAGGTTGGGGCATGGGAGGGTGGCTCAGGGGTGCAGGCTCCAGGTGGCACTTACCTCAAGCAGCTCCTGGAAGCAGCTGCATGTCCCCCCTCTGCCTCCTACGCACTGGTGCGGCGAGGCAGCTCTGCTGTGTGCTGCCCCATCCACAGGCGCCGCCCCTGCAGCTCCCATTGGCCAATGGGAGCTGCGGGGTCAGTGTGCGGAGTAGAGCCCCCTGGCTGTCCCAACAAGTAGGAGTCGGAGGGGGGACATGCTGCTGCTTCTAGGAGCCGTGCAGAGTGGCCCCTAACCCTGCTCCCCGGCTAGAGTGCTGGAGTGGGGCAAGCCACAGACCCTGCTCCCTGCAGAAGTTCAAGGGCCAAATTAAAATTGCTGACAGGCCAGATCCAGCCCGCAGGCCATAGTTTGTCCACCCCTGATTTAGAACCTGAGATTCCTATACACAACCCCCTTATTCTTATGAGATCTGTGGCTCTCTGCTTCATCCATGCCACCAGTGTCCAAGAAGAATGATAAACTCTAACAGGTGCCCCAGGCAGGACAAAAGTTCATAGATTCATAGATACTAAGGTCAGAAGGGACCATTATGATCATCTAGTCTGACCTCCTGCACAACGCAGGCCACAGAATCTCACCCACCCACTCCTGCGAAAAACCTCAGCTATGTCTGAGCTATTGAAGACCTCAAATGGTGGTTTAAAGACTTCAAGGAGCAGAGAATCCTCCAGCAAGTGACCCGTGACCCATGCTACAGAGGAAGGCGAAAAACCTCCAGGGCGTCTTCCAATCTGCCCTGGAGGAAAATTCCTTCCCGACCCCAAATATGGCGATCAGCTAAACCCTGAGCATATGGGCAAGATTCACCAGCCAGATACTACAGAACATTCTTTCCCCTGGGTAACTCAGATCCCACCCCATCTAACATCCCATCACAGGTCATTAGAACCAGAACCAGATACTGGGTTCACTTATGGTCTCTGCTGCCCTGGAAATGAGTAAGTTGGTGTAGTAATTATAATCTTTCCTTGGGGACAAGGAGACAAAAAGATGGATCACTAACTCTCAGAATAGCCAATTACCTGGCCAGTAGGGCTTCTAAGAACTTTTTTTACTTGGGTCAAGTAATCTTCTCTTGTAGATCATATTCCGGAAGACCTACATTCTGAAATCAAATCTCTTGTCCAAGAAGGATTGAGCATCTCTGAACACTTTCAGGTTACCATGTGACTCCTCTGATACAGCAGCTTGATCTGTGGCAATAACTGTTGGCCAGCACACATGGCATCACACTTAGTCTTTCTCAAGATTCTCAGTTTTGAATAATCATTCGTTCACTTGAGAACTCACTTATTAAATTAAAAGACAGGTGAGATTGTCCCACATTGTTCAACCCTATAAAGAACCTTGGAAAGGTAATGTTTATCGATGAGAAGTATCAATATGCTAATATACGATTGTGTATATAATTATTCCTTGGACCCTGCAAATTTGGCCTCTGCCCTAGATGAATACTCGGATGATTAACTGTGTCCACAGTCTCAGCCTTCTCTCCCACCCCCAGGAATAATTACTGTCTTACAGGTAGGTAGAGGTCATTATGAGAATACTTTTATTTCCTTTTATCCCTGTTTTTGAGATGACTCCTTGGGAGTGTTCCTTTCAACTCTGTCTTTCTCATGGAAAACTAATGCCATGTCTGCACAAACACTTCTGAGGGCAAAACATGTCACTCAGGGGTGTGAAAAAAGCACACACCCCAAGCGACATAAGTTTTGCCGGTGTAAGCACTCGTGTGCACAGCATTATGTCGGCGAGAGAGAAGGCTATCAAACAGCACAGAGGATGTGTAGGATTGTATATAGGTTTCAGAGTAACAGCTGTGTTAGTCTGTATTCGCAAAAAGAAAAGGAGTACTTGTGGCACCTTAGAGACTAACCAATTTATTTGAGCATCAGCTTTCGTGAGCTACAACTCACTTCATCAGATGCATACTGTGGAAAGTGTAGAAGATCTTATTGTATACACACAAAAAGCATGAAAAAATACCTCCTCCCATCCCACTCTCCTGCTGGTAATAGCTTATCTAAAGTGATCACTCTCCTTACAATCTGTATGATAATCAAGTTGGGCCATTTCCAGCACAAATCAATGTTTTCTCACACACACCCCCCAAACACAAACTCACTCTCCTGCTGGGTAATAGCTTATCTAAAGTGACCACTCTCCTTACAATGTGTATGATAATCAAGGTGGGCCATTTCCAGCACAAATCCAGGTTTTCTCACCCCCCCCCCACACAAACTCACTCTCCTGCTGGTAATAGCTTATCCAAAGTGACCACTCTCCTTACAATGTGTATGATAATCAAGGATTATCATACACAATAATATACACATAATATAGGGATGCCTGGGGTCAGATATCTGCATAAAAGTTCACCAAAGGGTGGCGTGTGAGGTCTCTACTAAGAGCCAGTTATCCACTGCTTGTCATAATCCATTGTGAAATCCATGTACATATAATATTTAAGAAGTTATGTATCTGTACTGAAAATTATGCTCTTAAGGTCTTGAACTTAAGGCAGGTTACCAGGAGGTGATGTACCATGGAGATGTTCCTTTCAAGAAGGAGGTAACAGATACCTGTCTCCTTGTCTGGCCATTTGTGTATTGTATGCTTATTTGCATACTGAGCTGGGTGCAAACTGAGAGATTGGAAAATCTGCAAGAGAGGAAATCTGCAGGAAGAAACTAACAGCGTGGGGAGGGGTGTCCTCTATGAATAAAGACAAAGGATTGCTCTGCTTTATTTTGGAGTGCAAAATCCTTCATCTAGGACGCAAACTGGCAGCATGCATGTCTCATGAAAAAAGGGTCACAGCCAACCTAGCTGTAAAGCACTGCAAGGATTTTGGGTGAGCAATACTGTACTAGACATGAGAGTATCTTGTTAATTAAGTCTGGCTCTAGATTGTGTGTTAAGATTTTATTTAATATGTAACATTTGGTTTACAATATTTCTCCTTGTTACTATTTGAATCTCTGTGCTTTGTTAAACTTGCATTTGATGTCACTGTAAACGAACCTAAACACTGTGAGTTAAGTGGAGTGGTGATTTGAGGTGCAACTGGTAAGCTGGGATGTACTGTTTCTTTGGAAGCAGCAAATCAGTGAATACTGCAAGTGGCCAGTAGATGGGGGCTGGACACTCCAAGGAGATACTTGGAGGGCTGGAGCATGCCTATCACTAACCTACAGAGTGACAGAGGCCTAGAGGGGAGTGCTTATATTGCCAGAGGCTGATGAGGTTGGGGAGCTGATCCATGGCAGGCACAGACAAGGCTTCTTCACTCTAAGGGCAAGTGGTAGAGAGGTGCCTCACAACCCTGGGTGCCCCCCAGGAAATGTTATAGTGGTGATCTGGGCAATATTTACCATATTCAGCTTAAAGTTACTTTATTTAATACAAATAATAGTGATCTAATGGTTTGTTTCTTGAGTGCATACAGTGTTCTGTGGGTTGTTTAAATATGGTATTGTCCCAATATTGATAGTTGTCCAAAAATAGTCTCTCTATAAGATAAGACTCTAAGTAGTGAAACTACGCAGGGGGAGGGAAGGAAAATACTAGGTCAAGTTTCCTGTAGAAAAATCCTTGAATTTAAGCTTTCAGAACGAGAGTTTCCAGTTGATGGGAGTAGCAAAAGCTTCTACTTACTTTTGTCTGTGTTGTGAAGATTTACTGTTGGTGAAACGCAATAGTATTGTTAAGGCTTACATAGTTGTGGAAAGTGACTAAAAACTGTGTTTCATTATTAGGACATACAGTAGTATTCACGGACTGTTCAGGTATGAGTGCAACAGGCCACGTCATGCTAGGCACAATGGATGTTCACCACCACTGGATCGAAGTAAGAGAATTTCAGATAAAGGATAGTTAATATTTTTCTTAATTTAGTTAATGGCACCTTGTATAAATGACTTATTTTTAAAAGGTTTATAACCAAGACATGAATTGCTACAGGTAACTGGTAAGTAACTTAACGTAATGCATGTAGTTACTATGTTCAGCGTAACTTGATACTTGCATTATAAACCGAATCCTTTGCAGTAGATGTTAATAATAACCATAATCTTTATGGTTGAGTTTTTACTGCAGTTTCTGCTAGTAAATCAACTTCTGGTCTAATGCTAAGGGTGAACAAAATTGGCTTTTTTCACAACTAGAATGCAACATGATCACACACGGGTGAAATATTTCTTCATCCCTAAAATGTCTCAACGAACCAAAAAAAACCCACTACCACTGGGAACTCAGTGGGAATTTTTTGCTCTTTATTTCAGTGGGAGCTGTGTTGATCACAAATTCTTTTTGCAACATCTACTAAACTACTCTTTCTGTACCCAGCACTCCATCTTGTTCATTAACTAGCCATCTTATACTGAAAGAATCCGTTTTTGTGTCTCCTTTATTTACACACTTCTATAGGTATTTCAATGTTTGTTGTTGCAAACAGGCTGTGGCAAATTCTGTGGCATTTTTTAATAATAATATATAGTTTCCAAAGAACTATAGGGAGTAATCTTTTAACATAATACACAGATACCACCAGGATATCACTTAACAAAATGTCTGAAAATATTTGTCACTTCAGTCAAACATGATTTTCATATATTTCATAATTCCAGTGAATTTAAATTTAGCAATGTGCAGTTCAATTATATGAATTGTAGGCATTGAAGAGGAGATTTACATAGGGCATATGCAGAATTATCACTCTTCGCACCAATGAGTTTAGTTCAGTATTGTCAGGTCTTGGCCCACATAAGTGAGTAGCATTTGGTCACCTGAGAAGTTACTGCTTTTAAAGGACTTGCATAAAAGGAGACAAATGTGGATAAAATTCAAAAAGAAAGAACGGGAGGTGGGTGAGTGAGTTATCTTGTTTGGAAATGTACAATGTTGCAGTGCAGGACCATAAAATTACTATCTTACATCCTGCAGTTAACATTGCAGTCAGCTCCTCAACACAAAATTCTATAGCAGATGATTAGTTCCTTGTCTATGTAAGCTCAGTAGAGTGAGAGGTTTCTATTAACTCTCTTTCCTGTTTTGTTAAGATGAATGATTTATATCTTTGGTAAATTGAGAAATTGGAATTAAATGCAAAATTCATTCAAAAGCACATTGAATAGAAAAAGTTTGAGAGAAGGTGCTTTGAATGTTCACACTTTTTAATAGAAGTTGCATGTTCAGATTCCAAACTACCACCTTGTCTAATTAAAAAGAGAAATTACAACTTCTAATGATTTAGTGTCTTAAATATATTTTTAAACATTGAGTCGGAAGCTGATGTTTTGAGACTAGTATAGGATAATGTGTGATTTAAAGTCTTTAAGTTCTTGAAAGGTAAATTCACTTCCTTTTTGAAATATTGTAGTTAAAACTAATGAGAAATTGACCAGCATAATTAAAACAACTTAAAATAACTTTGAAAGTCACCTGCTTTGTCATCGTATGCAAAAGGTAACAACTGCATTACCTGTATAACCAGATTGGACCTCCTGCTGCAAATTATCATGGGAAATTGCAGCTTTCCCTTTGACTTCTTCATGATGGAAATAATGCAACATTGATGAATATTGCTAAATTAGCTGTCCATTCTGGGGTATAATCGCTATTGGCAAGATCTGCTTTCATTCTTATCTGATCAGCATTTGCTATTTGGAAGGTCTTGTCTACAGCCAAACTTCACCAGTTGAACTGAATCTCTCATTTTTATAGGCTTAAACCAATCCTAAACCAAAATAAAAGTACACACAGTCTTGCACTGATTTAACTAAATTGGTTTAAAAACACACCTTTAATTAAACCAGAGCAAATCTGTATGTAGACAAGGTTGTACTTCCACTTTAGTACCACTGAGTGTTTGTCACGGTCTTTTCTTTTGAAACTATTCTCTATTCAGTCAAGCTGATAGCTCAGACTTTTTGCACAGAAGGAAGAGAAAGATCCTTCAGTTCACACTGCAGCATGGTACACTGATGCCTGTGTGCAATTCTAATATATGTTGGCATCGGTACATCTACAGCTAAAACGTTTTCTTTCTCATTTATGTCCATATGCACATTTAAAAATTCAATGTGTATAATTAATGTACTTTAGATAAACTAGCACATATACAACCTATAATTCATAGGCCATGTCATACTAGTCATCTTATTTAGTATATCAAGGTAATGTGTATAATAATGGGACACAAGCGGTCATATATTTTTATATATAAATACACAAAAGTCATTCTGAAACAGGGTTGCGACATATACAATGTCACACACACACACACACACACACACACACACACACACACACACACACACACACACACACACACACACACACACACACACACACACACACACACACCCCTCTGCCTAACAGTCACGCCCTCTCATTCTTCATTCACAAGCACACAGCTTGCTGTTACCACTTCTACTGCACACTATGGACCATACACATGGGGCTAGAAATGCAGTGAGAGAACACTTTTTAATCTGTCAGTAGTTGTGTATGAGCCCTCATGTCAGTGGCTACACATGAATGCTTCTTTGTAGGACAAAATCCAGCAAAAAAGCATAACTTCTCATAGAGATTCTGTGTAACCCTCTCTCTTTCCCCAGCTGGCCCCCCAAAACAACATTGTCTGTTCACCCAGCCCTACCAATCAAGTTTGTGTTCACAGTGCATAAAAATTTCAGTTGTAACATTTAAATTCTCTGTTTGAATCGTTAGATACTTAATTTTCTTCAGGGTTCATTCCGTTGTGAATTAATAAGCGCTTAATTTCTTGGAGAGAGTTTTATCATGTGTTGTGTGTAATTATAGGAAATGTATTTTTGTGTGTGCAGATTTTTGAGAGATTGCCTAGCTATTATAAACTTCAAAAGAAGATGCTGCTTTTGGAGGACCGTATAAGTCATCTTCTAGGAGGCATACAAATAACATACATTGAAGAACTGCAACCACTGCTAACTCTTGAAGAGTATTACACCACTCTTGATGCTTTTTATAATAGATTGCTAAACAGTAGGCTATCATTTCACCCTCGTAGTCTGCGTGGCTTGCAAATGATTCTAGAAAGGTATGTGTCTGCAGGATAGCTGCTTCTAAAAAGCTTTTTGGTCATTTTACACTCTATGCTGATTGTAGTATTACTAAGAGCAATACATAAAGTCTCATTTGCTGAAATATTGTTCCTTTGGCATTTTCACATCCCCTGTTTGTAATACATTTTACATTTTTAAAGTAGCGTCAGGAAATATTAACTGCCTGCATCAAGTTAATTAAGACTGCACAACCTGTAAACAATATGCACACATTACAACTTACTAGGCACTGTCAATCCTGTTTGTAGTTATGGAATCAGTATGATCTGTTTCTAAATGATGTAAATGTGTCAAACTGTTTTTCTTGACTTGGAGATAGGTTAGCTAGAAGGAAATCATGCACATCCAGTGAGGATAGCATTTTTGTCGTTCTAAACTCATCTGCATGGAATATAGCATTGAATAGATTAAACAATCTGTCAAGCATATGAACAGCTGTTACACTGACACACAAGTATGTGCATCTAATAAGCCACTGTAGTTGAATGGGGGTAGAAGTCCCTGCCCAGGGCATATGTATTTAGGCTTTGTTTATGTGACTAAGATAATGTGCTATTGCTAAGAGAGTACTTGGCTTGAATTCATTTCAGAGCAAGCTTTTCATCCACGTATGGTGCTAATAAGATCATTGGACTGGTTGAACGCGGGATTCAAGAAATTCAGTTGCAGTTGTTTTGTTAGGGTTCTGACAAGACTGCTAAATGTAAAATTTTAACGTATCTTAAAATTGCTAAACTAATGGAGAAAGTCCTTTGAAATCTAAATCTTTGTTTAAATCTCTGAGAAATTATCTGGAAAAAAAGTAAGTTTTGTGAGTCAATAGTTTGTCTGCAGCAGGAAACTAATATGTATCTTTTGAGTTGCTTCTGCTGATCCACACTCCTGAAATTAAAAAAAAAAAAAAAAAATCAGAACACCTAAAATAACATTCTGTACTCATGCCTCAAGCCTTTACCAAAGAATTATTTAGAATTTATTGATCAGGTGGGATTTTCTTATCCTTAATTCCTCATTCTGTTGTCCATGACCAATATTTTCGTACAAAAAGTGATAAGATACACCTATTTTGACTTGCATCACGTTTCATTACAGTGATAAGTATGCTCCAAGCTTGCATGAACTTGGTCATTTTAACATCCCAACAATGTGTGATCCAGCAACCCTTCAGTGGTTTATTATTACCAAAGCACAGCAAGCAAGAGAGAATCTCAAAAGAAAGGAAGAGTAAGTATTCTCAACAAGTTTGTACACTAGCTCTTGTGTTTCTCTTCTACTTCTTGTATTACTGAATTATTTGTCTTACATCTATAACAATAAGAGAAATTTGAGGATATATAAAAGGGAGTTAACTTTTTCCTACAAAAAAGGTTCTCACCTTTCCCGCCACTGTTCTATCTGCTGTTTTACCCAACTTGAAAGCTTGTCTCTCACCAGTAGTTGGTCCAATAAAATATATTACCTCATCCAACTGTCATTTGTTATGAACTGCTGTTCAGCTGACTGCTTCCTTATCAGTTTACATAGCAGCTGTATTTCATTACAAAATTAATTTTTTTTTGTTTATAAGATATAATGAAACTTTCTCTTGATGATTTTTCAATAATCTTTCTAAAGTATGCAGAAACTCAATAATTTCCACAATTGAGCATTCTTTATTGAATATGGAAATATTTTATGATACATACAAGTAAAGGTTTTTAAAATCTTCCTTTAAGGTCCTGAATCCTTAATATGGACTCAAATTAGAAATAAATATGTTTTAAAACAGCTGAAAATTTTCCTCTTTTTTTACTTATTTGGCAAGACCTGAATTCAGAGTTAGTGTTAGTGAAATCACAAACACGTAATGCAGCATGATGATGCAGCTCCCTTCACTGTTCGAGAGCTTACCATATAATCGGTACTTCAGGAGAAAATAAGAACCCAGAATTTTTGAATACCAATCTAACCAATTAAAACTGATCTTTGAGGACCCAAACTTGCAGCTGGAACAATGCAAGAGGCTGCCCCTGATGCTCATGCAGAGTTCCAGGCAGGTGCAAGAGGATGCCTGCACGAATCCAGTTGCAGGATCATGGTGTAAAGGTGTAATTTTTAAGGCCTGCCTTACACTTAAAAATAGACAGACATAGCTACGCTGCTCAAGAGTCAGTATGTACACCCCTTACCAACATAGCTCTGCCGACCTACCCCGAAGTGTAGACGCATCTATGTCAGTGGAATAGTACTTCTGTCAATACAGCTATTATCATTTGGGGAGGTGGTGTTTTTGGGAAAACACCCTCTCTTGGTGTAGGCTGCACTTGCAATATATGAGATCATGCTGGCATAGCTACAGTAACAAAGTTATGTTGGTATAGTCTCCATAATGTAGACACATCCTAAGTCTGCACATGTATCCTGTTTATTATCTGAATCTTAAGCACAGTACATGTGAAACTTTCGGCTGTTTGTTTGCATCCTCCTTAGGATTGTATTAAATAAAGGAACTGTATATCCTCCCATATAGGATATGTAAAAGTGTTTTAGCAATACAGGATTTAGAATGGCTCAGTTTGTCTATCATTTATCTGTACCAACACTGTCAGATTTGTATTACATGACAGCTTTTTAAAACTGCAGTTCTCAAATGTACATACATACTAGCTTTTTCTTTAAAGAAGCTGGATTTGTCAGTTGGTTTATTCTTATTCCTTTTTGTCTACGGTGAACTGAAAAATAATTTAATTTGCTAAGTCCTGAGTTAAGAATTCTGAATTTCTCTTGCAACAGTAAACTATATTACAAACACCTAAAATAGAGCAGGTGGCTACACTCCCCTTTGTTTGATGTCATCCAGTGTTTTCAGTCACCTGCAGAATACTGAATATAGGGTTTGATAGGTGGGTACATGAGGAAATTATTTTTATACTTTCAAGCCTAGTTTCTTAATGCTGACTAAATATCTCAAAAAGAAACAAACGTTTTTATCTTTAAGATGCCTTGAAAATGAAGTCTCATGACTTTTTTTAATGACAAAGTGCTCTTCAAATAAGTGAGTCAGCAATGTTTTTAAAATGTGGCCTCCTTTTGTAGGTACTCAACTTGGCATAATCACTTGCGCGCACACAGTTTGCATATTTGTACACAAAAACGTTAGATTTTTACACGTTCAAAACTGTCACACTATACCTACACTTGAAAAAATTGAAACTAAATGCACACTGTATATAAATATTTGTCTTTCAAGGACATTGGGGGGGGGGAGGCCCAAGCACTAATTTTATCATTGTATTTGGTCCTCATATTTAGCACTAATTTCTAACTTTTTAAAATATACTAGGTTGACAGTGATGGAAAAAGAGCTAATCAGTGCTTCCACTGAAAAATTTTCTCTGAAACAACTGTATAAGGAGCCAAGTATTTCACATGCACAGATGATAGATTGTTGTAAGCGACTGCTGGAAGAATCTCTCCCATACCTGCAAGGCATGCACCTCTGCATTTCACACTTTTATTCAGTGTTGCAAGATGGAGACCTCTGTATCCCTTGGAACTGGAAAAGCTGAGGCCTGTCTAATAGGCAGAGGAACTGTCTATTTTCACTAAGAGGGTATAAACATGAATTATTTTCTTTTAGAGTAAATTATTTAAACTTGTATTTTGATATCAGTATTCTGACTAAGCCAAGAATTTTCCTTTTAATTGCTGGTCAGAAAGTAGAACTTCAGTTCTTGACAGCTTACTCAATAATGTACAGTATAGCTAGTTCATGCATAAAATTCTGTATGGTTTCCATACTCCTCTTGAAGTCCCATCATAGGGAAGGGCTAATGAAAGGGCATTTCTGATAGTTAAACAAAACTTTTGAATTGGATTTGAAGATTACAAAAAGGGTTTTGGTTTGTTTGTCATGTACATGAATATTCCAGGATGGATTTTGTAAAGTTCATAGAAATTGTACCCTTTAAAGCCAAGCACTATGTACTAACTAAAGTAGGTGACTAACTCGATTCAAAAATTAAGAAATATCTTGTCAAAGTAGTTCTAGGGGCGGCAAAAGCTGTAGAAGTAATTCTAGAGTCCTTTATATATCATTAATTATCTGGTGCCAATATTGTAGTTACATATTGCTGTATATCTTACTATATAAGAAATATAGAAGAATGAAAAATCCTTCAGTGTTTTTATATGCAGACAGGAACAGTACTTTGAACATTTGTTTAAGAGGAGTTTATTTTAAATATCAATCCAATATCTGCCCATTGGAGTAGGTGTTCACACTTAAATATTTGACATCTTCTTTGTAAATATATCTCCAATCTACATTATTGTTACTATCATTTGTTACTGGAGTATAAAATGCATCAATTGTTTTAAGTACACTGTAGCTATGGGCATGACTATGAAACTCTTACTCACACTGGTGAGCGCTGATTTGCATGACTAGTCCCAATGAAATCTAGGGATGGTAGAAGTCAGTGCGACTACTCATAACCGTAAGTGCTCACTAATGTAAGTATGAGGCTCACAATTGACCCTGAGGATCAGGCATAATGAATTTTATTTATACTTGATAACTCCAATAGCTGATTGAGAGCTTATTTTCTGAGTAAATGTTAGACCCGTTAAAAAGCTGCTGTTTCACTGTATTTCACACTAAAATACACACCATGTTTGAGTTCTACATCTTGCGAAATCGTCTGAAAGGAACTAGCCAGTTAACATTTTTTGGACTTGGATTCATCTTTCAGAACTGGCAAAAATACTGTAAAATAAATGTGTATAAATTATGTGTATTATTGTTTGTGTTGTTAAAATTGCCCACACCTCCCATTATAAGATCATGTTTTCACTTGCTTATAACTTTGCTGTACTTTAACAGTTTGGGCCCAGATTTTCAATACTAATTTTCTGCCTTCAGCTGGATTTTTTGGAAAACTTCAGCTGAAATGGTTCACCATTTCTGAGAATGAAGCAAAGGAAAAAATATTATTTACCCCAGGTTAAATATTTCTTGCTCTTCTTTGAACTGCCTTAGCACCCCTGTGCTTTGGAGCAAGAGGGTTGATTTTTGTGTCAAGGATGTGACTCTTGTCTTCCCCATGAAAATCCACTTGAATTTGGCCAAGTTTTAAGTCTTTGAAGGAGCAGGGGGCCAGGCACATGGTGAAAAGTGGACAGGACAGGCCCATCCACTTTCAAAAGTTTGAGGACCATGGCCCCTTGGCCCTCCCATTCCGGCGCCCCTGATTTCCCATCTGAATTTGTCTATCTTCAGCTCCCAGCCATTGGATCATGTTATACCTTTTGTCTACTAGATTGAAGAGCCTATTATCAAATATCTGTTCCCCATTTGGGTGCAGACAGACTGTAATCAAGTCATCCTTTAACCTTCTCTTGGGTAAACTAAATAGCTTGAGCTTCTTTAGTCTATCACTCTATAAGGCATGCTTTCTAATCCTTTAATCATAGAATCATAGAATATCAGGGTTGGAAGGGACCTCAGGAGGTCATCTAGTCCAACCCCCTGCTCAAAGCAGGACCAATCCCCAACTAAATCAAGCCTGACCTTAAAAACTTCTAAGGAAGGAGATTCCACCACCTCCCTAGGTAATGCATTCCAGTATTTCACCACCCTCCTAGTGAAAAAGTTTTTCCTAATATCCAACCTAAACCTCCCCCACTGCAACTTGAGACCATTACTCCTTGTTCTGTCATCTGCTACCACTGAGGATAGTCTAGATCCATCCTCTTTGGAACCCCCTTTCAGGTAGTGAAAGCACCTATCAAATCCCCCCTCATTCTTCTCTTCCGCAGACTAAACAATCCCAGTTCCCTCAGCCTCTCCTCATAAGTCATGTGTTCCAGTCCCCTAATCATTTTTGTTGCCCGCCGCTGGACGTTTTCCAATTTTTCCACATCTTTCTTGTAGTGTGGGGCCCAAAACTGGACACAGTACTCCAGATGAGGCCTCGCCAATGTCGAATAGAGGGGAATGATCAAGTCCTTCAATCTGCTGGCAATGCCCCTACATATACATCCCAAAATGTCATTGGCCTTCTTGGCAGCAACGGCACACTGTTGACTCATATCCAGATGCTCGTCCACTGTAACCTCTAGGTCCTTTTCTGCAGAACTGCTGCCGAGCCATTCAGTCCCTAGTTTGTAGTGGTGCATGGGATTCTTCCGTCTTAAGTGCAGGACTCTGCACTTGTCCTTGTTGAACCTTATCAGATTTCTTTTGGCCCAATCCTCTAATTTGTCTAGGTCCCTCTGTATCCTAACCCTACCCTCCCGCGTATCTACCTCTCCTCCCAGTTTAGTGTCATCTGCAAACTTGCTGAGGGTGCAATCCACACCATCCTCCAGATCATTTATGAAGATATTGAACAAAACCGGCCCAAGGACTGACCATTGGGACACTCCACTTGATACCGGCTGCCAACTAGACATGGAGCCATTGATCGCTACCCGTTGAGCCCGACAATCTAGCCAACTTTCTATCCACCTTATAGTCCATTCATCCAGCCCATACTTCTTCAACTTGCTGGCAAGAATACTGTGGGAGACCGTGTCAAAAGCTTTGCTAAAGTCAAGGAACAACACGTCCACTGCTTTCCCCTCATCCACAGAACCAGTTATCTGGTCATAGAAGGCAATTAGATTAGTCAGGCATGACTTGCCCTCGGTGAATCCATGCTGATTGTTCCTGATCACTTTCCTCTCCTCTAAGTGCTTCAGAATTGATTCCTTGAGGACCTGCTCCATGATTTTTCCAGGGACTGAGGTGAGGCTGACTGGCCTGTAGTTCCCAGGATCCTCCTCCTTCCCTTTTTAAAGATGGGCACTACATTAGCCTTTTTCCAGTCGTCCGGGACTTCCCCCGATCGCCATGAGTTTTCAAAGATACTGGCCAATGGGTCTGCAATCACAGCCGCCAACTCCTTTAGCACTCTCGGATGCAGTGCATCCGGGCCAATGGACTTGTGCTCGTCCAGCTTTTCTAAATAGTCCCTAACCACCTCTTTCTCCACAGAGGGCTGGCCATCTATTCCCCATGTTGTGATGCCCAGCGCAGCAGTCCAGGAGCTGACCTTGTTCGTGAAGACAGAGGCAAAAAAAGCATTGAGTACATTAGCTTTTTCCACATCCTCTGTCATTAGGTTGCCTCCCTCATTCAGTAAGAGGCCCACATTTTCCTTGACTTTCTTCTTGTTGCTAACATACCTGAAGAAACCCTTCTTGTTACTCTTCATGTCTCTTGCTAGCTGCAACTCCAGGTGTGATTTGGCCTTTCTGATTTCACTCCTGCATGCCCGAGCAATATTTTTATACTCTTCCCTGGTCATTTATCCAATCTTCCACTTCTTGTAAGCCTCTTTTTTGTGTTTAAGATCAGCAAGGATTTCACTGTTAGGCCAAGCTGGTCGCCTGCCATATTTACTATTCTTTCTACACATTGGGATGGTTTGTCCCTGTAACCTCAATAAGGATTCTTTAAAATACAGCCAGTTCTCCTGGACTCCTTTTCCCCCTCATGTTATTCTCCCAGGGGATCCTGCCCATCAGTTCCCTGAGGGAGTTATAGTCTGCTTTTCTAAAGTCCAGGGTCCGTATTCTGCTGCTCTCCTTTCTTCCCTGTGTCAGGATCCTGAACTCGACCATCTCATGGTCACTGTCTCCCAGGTTCCCATCCACTTTTGCTTCCCCTACTAATTCTTCCCAGTTTGTGAGCAGCAGGTCAAGAAGAGCTCTGCCCCTAGTTGGTTCTTCCAGCACTTGCACCAGGAAATTGTCCCCTACACTTTCCAAAAACTTCCTGGATTGTCTGTGCACCACCGTATTGCTCTCCCAGCAGATATCAGGGTGATTGAAGTCTCCCATGAGAACCAGGGCCTGCGATCTAGTAACTTTCATGAGTTGCCAGAAGAAAGCCTTGTCCACCTCATCCCCCTGGTCCGGTGGGCTATAGCAGACTCCCACCATGACATCACCCTTGTTGCTCACACTTCTAAACTTAATCTAGAGACTCTCAGGTTTTTCTGCAGTTTCATACTTGAGCTCTGAGCAGTCTTACTGCTCCCTTACATACAATGCAACTCCCCCACCTTTTCTGCCCTGCCTGTCCTTCCTGAACAGTTTATATCCATCCATGACAGTACTAATCATTCTCGTGGCTCTTCTCTGAACTCCCTCCAATTTATTAATGGACACCAGAACTGGTCACCGTATTGCAGCAGCAGTTGCACAAATGCCAAATACAAAGGTAAAATAACCTCTCTACTGCTACTCAAGATTCCCATGTTTATGCATCCAACTGTTGCATTAGCCCTTTTCGCCATACCATCACACTGAGAAGTCCTATTCAGCTGAATCCACCAAAACCCCTATCAGGGTTCCTTCTCCACTCTGAACTCCTGGGGTACAGATGTGGGGACCCGCATGAAAGACCCCCTAAGCTTATTTTTACCAGCTTAGGTTAAAAAATTTCCCAAGGCACAAACTTTGCCTTGTCCTTGAACAGTATGCTGCCACCACCAAGTGATTTAGACAAAGAACAGGGAAAGGACCGCTTGGAGACTAACAAATTTATTTGAGCATAAGCTTTCATGAGCTACAGCTCAGCTTATGCTCAAATAAATTTGTTAGTCTCTAAGGTGCCACAAGTACTCCTTTTCTTTTTAAAGAAACCCTAATGCATTTTCTAGCTAGATTACTTACTAACTTTATAGGAGTTGGAGGGCTTGTATCCTTGATCTGTTCCTGGCAAAGGTATCACACAGACAGACAAAAGCCTTTCCCTCCCTCCAGATTTGAAAGTATCTTGTCCCCTCATTGGTCATTTTGGGTCAGGTGCCAGCGAGGTTACCTTAGCTTCTTAACCCTTTACAGGTGAAAGGATTTTGCCTCTGGCCAGGAGGGATTTTATAGCACTGTATACAAAAGGTGGTTACCCTTCCCTTTATGACAACCCCAAAATCTTTTTGAGTCATTGTTTCCCAGGACGGAGTCCCCATCCTAGAAATATGGCCTATATTCTTTGTTCCTAAATGTATACATTTGCATTTAGCCATATTATATGCATTCTGTTTCCTTGTGCCTACCTTAATGCGCTCTGTATCAGTGACCTGTCGTCTTCATTATTTACCATTTCCCCCCAATTTTTGTGTCCTCCGCAAGCTTTGTCAGTGATTATTTTGTTTTCTTCTTAATAAAAATGTTAACTAGCATAGGGCCAAGAACTGATCCCTGTGGTACCCAAAAGTTTTCTACAGAAAGCTTTTTTTGTGTTTTTTTTCACTAAAAAGACAGTTGTAAAGAACATATCCTTTCCTGGAGTAACAGAGAAATGCTCTTGTCATGCAGTTTGTTTTTACAGATGTTTATTCCTGATGTGATTGTTTAAATAACAAATAATTTAGTGCTCAATTTTAGCAAAGACTCTAATGGGGTACTAAATTGCTGAATAGTCAGGTTGGTTGCATTACCAGCTTCTTACTTCAATAAAATAATCTTTTTAAATTGTTTTATTTAGTGAAACTTAAATGTTTTGATTGATTTCTGGGTTTTTTTCATCTTTCACGTTCCACAAATTTTCTTGTAATGTTCTTTCATTTCCCTGAGTTCATTTGACTATTCTCTGGATTCTTTCCACCTTTTTATGAAATTTAGAACTATATAATCTACACTATATTCAGATCTCAAGCATGTGCATTTTTAAGGTAGAGTTAAAGAGTTTATCCATGTATTTTGATTTGTAAGATTAGAAATAAGTGCCTATCTGATGCTTTGGACTCATACATAGTTTTAAAAATTCACAATATCAGACATTTAAAAATCTATATAATAGTTCTCTGAGTTAATGAAGAGTTTGTATAAGAGTTTGAGTTCTTATTGTGTCTTAAAAAGGATAGCAAATCATTAATGGTAGGTTTATTTTTTCTATATTTATAAAACTTCAGCAGAGTTTATAGGGTAGAAGAAGGCCTAGATTTCATTAAGCTAAACTCTAGTGACCTATTAGAACAAGAATCTTGTTCTAACTTTTTAAGTTGGCTGAAACAGCTGTGTTGTAAGGGAGATTCATTCCCAAAGCATGATTGTACTACCCTAGCCCTTCCCAGAATGTTTTGCCATGAGAAAGCCGTTTTAAATTATATACATCTGGCCCTGCCTCCTCCTGGGATAGCTCAGCCCATGCTGTGAACTGTACTGACCACCTGGCTGACTCCAGGCCTCTAATTCACTGTAGGTTACAAGTGGCTTGGGTTGCTACAACCCTGTTTCTATCAGACTACTACCAAGGACACGGAGCTTGGGTTTAAACAGGTGGAGTGAATGGCATTGATCAACAGTAGTGGTAGGTATTTCCTTTTATAGCTTGAGCAAAAGTGAGTGGTTTCAACCACAACCTCAAATTTAAGTTGACACAAGGTTTGATAAGAAAACAATCCCTCTTTTTTAGATTTAGTACCACCTTGTCTTCACCCTCTCCTGTATTTACAGCAGATTTGGAGATCAAAAGGCAGTTAGATTTAACTTGGCCACATTTGATTTCTTTTTAATTATTTCTGGGTAATGTTTTGTTTTTAAACATCTGTTCTGTCCGACTCATTTTTATACATATTCGTTTTTCTTGCAGCATGCAACAGCAGGCTAGTGAACATCAGAGGCATGTGTATCTTCAGCACATAATGAAACATTCTGGGATTCATTACTAGAACCAGTAATGGTTACCTGGTATCCTCCTTCAAGTCTGCTATTGTAGACCCACGTTCTGTATCTGGCACCCATTTACTAGCTAAACATAAATATAGTTCATTATCAAGACACTTCCTTGATACCGCATCTACCTGCTACACGTTATTCTCCCCATCAAATTGCCATGGTCCAGGGATACATTTTTCTAATTCAGTGTGTTTTTATAAACAGGTTCATATTGAGCCCAATTAATGATATGTACCAAGAATATGGGTTACTTTTTTCTCTAAATATATTGACATTCAAGAGCACAACTGTAGGAGTTACGTTTCTAGCCACAGTCACAGATTCTTTGAGCAGTCGTTGGCCATTAAGGGGTGTACATATGCATACCCCCTAAGTCCCAGCATGCTGTAGACTGAAGGTATAAACACCACATCTCTTCTAAAACAATGACTTTTAAGTCTGTTCCTGTGTTGGACTGTAAATCCTTCAGGACACGCTGTGTATTCAGGGCCCATTTCGGTCAATTTGTATCTGTGAAAGCAACATACGTACAGTGAACCAGACTTACTACTGGTAAGTTAATGTTCTTTCTTCATGATGACTGATTATAGAGCCCCACTGAGATGAGATACCAGTGACCTCCCTGAAGAGGTGGGCTGAGGAACCTTGCTAATTAAGCAGTAACTGAAGAATTCCCTTCCTGAAACCAGAAGAATTGAGACCATAATGATTCATGAAGTTATGCACCAACTCTGCATTGCAGCCCTACAGATTTCAAATAAGGGTGCATTGTGGATACATGTCATTAAAATTGCCATCTTCCTAATTGAGCAGGCCCTTAGATGTTCATGCACAGGGACATCGGTTCATAATATGACTGAATGCATAGTACTACCCACTTAGTCTTTGAACTCTAGAACTTTCTCCAAAGGTCAAAAAGTCTTAGACCAAGCATGACTAAGTAGTTTAAAAAGCTCTTTGGGGCAGGGACTGCCTATCATAATGGAATCCTGGTCCAGGCTAGTGCTCCTAGGCTCTATGGTAATTCAAATAATAAATAATTAGAAAGCCTAAGTAGTAGTTAGTGGCCTTTTGCCATTCAGAGTGTGTAACCTTGCCTCCCCAGTATGACTATAGGACAGAAATTCTGAGAATTTGGTTTACTGGGTCAGTCCTGTTGAATCTTCCTCAGTATTTGGAGGGGTGGGGAGAGAGGAAATGGAAGCTAACTATAAATCTGTTAGTTTGAACATAGCTGTATCTTTGTATGTGACAGAAAGAGGGATGAGGATAGTTTCATGGACC
This sequence comes from Eretmochelys imbricata, assembly GCF_965152235.1. NCBI lineage: Eukaryota > Metazoa > Chordata > Testudines > Cheloniidae > Eretmochelys > Eretmochelys imbricata. The sequence continues at coordinate 193,989,456 of NC_135573.1, forward strand.
CTCCAGCTGGTGGACGGGGAAACTGAGGCTCAGTTGGGGTACAAGATATTTACACTGTTGGTGTATGGAATGATGGGCTCAAGAGACCTATCCATGTGCCCAGCCATGCAAACTATAGTTCAAAAAGTTTCTGTGACAGTATGAATAGGCATGTAACTCCTATATGTGTGGCTCTGTGGTGGCAATGTCATGAAGAACTGTAATTTAACTATTCAATGTATTGATAATCAATTTAACTAGTCAAACTTGGAGCAACCCAAACAAAATGGGTTTAAACTGCATTCAGTGTAGGCACTCAATGTCCTTAAAAGACCTGAAGATGAGTCAACAGTGTCTGTCACACAACTTAAAAGATGCCTTGTGATCCCACTTTGCCTCTCAAGCAGCTGTTTAGCTTGGTTGTAGTTCTTTTTCCCTGACTCTCACTTCGTGTGCTGGTTAATACGCTATTGCCACGGACACATTCACTATCAAAAACTTCAGCTCCTCTCAGTTACCATGGCTTTGGCACCTATTAATCTTCAGGAATAAAAACTGAAGTTGTTGGTACTCTCTCCAGTTTTCTTTTATGGTGCTTCTCTGTCAACGCTTTCCCTTCTCTGGGATTCTTCTACAACAAAAATTCTATATCTTCAAGAGGGTTGGGGGGGCATTATTTCAGAAATCCGGGGTAATAGCTGCAGTAATCTAAGATTAGGATAAAGCTGGGGAGGACAAAGCACAGCTCCCTGCCTGCCCTGGCCCCATACCACTCCTGGAAGCGGCCGGCACCACATCCCTGCACCCCTTGGGGGAGAGGGGGCAGAGGGCTCAGTGCATGGCCCTCACCTGCAGGCACCATCCCTGCAGTTCCCATTGGTCGGGAATGGGGAACCGTGGCCAATGGGAGCTTTGGGGGTGGTACCCATAGGCAAGAGCAGCATACAGCAGAGCCGCCTGCCCCTCCCCTCCCCACCCCACCCTACCCCCAGGAGCCACTGCCGGACATGCTGGCCACTTCTGGGAGCAGTGTGGGGTCAGGGCAGGCAAGGAGCCTGCCTTAGCCCCGTGGCGTGCCACTGCCATCCCGGAGGTAAGTGCTGCTACCACCTCAAGGTAAGCGCCGCCAGGCCAGAGCCTGCACCCCCCCGCACCCCAGCCCCCTGCCCTGAGCCCCATAACCCCCTGCCTTGAGCCCCCTGCCTCACCCCTCCTGCACCCCAACCCCTTGCCCTGAGTCCCTTCCTGCACACCGCACCCCGTCCTGCACCGCAACCCCAGCCCTACGTTCATGGCCCTGCATACAATTTCACCACCCAAATGTGGCAAAATGTGGTGAAAAAGTTTGCCCACCCCTAGGATAAAGGTTACTTATGTACAGAGTAAGATGTGTTCTCTTTGAGGCCTGAGATCTGAATCACTTATTTCTGTATTTTCTCCCTGAATGATATCTGATCAATACCCTGCAAACTATACCAACTTGGCCTGCGTTCTCTTCATCTCATAAACTAAGCAAGTTTAGGCGTAATAAATATACGGAAGGAACATTCAAGGAAAACCTAGGTGTTGTAAGATTTAATACTAAGCGGTACTCTGCCCTCTGAGTTAAAGATGCAACCACATAGAAAAATTGAGGGACCTCCGGTGAAAATAAATGAGATCTGGAGCAGTAATGCAGAACATCAACAGGGTCATAAATTGGTGAAGATGAATGTGCCCCGTGGTGCACCTTTGTGTAGTCATAATCCAATCAATGTGTTATCCAGGTGCTTTCATTTATATTTAGGATACCATAAATCTATTGCATGTCTAGGAGCAAATATTGCCATTTAAGTTGTCAGCTAACAGGTGCTCTGCCTTTTTATTATCAAAAAGAGCTAATAAATCATAGATTTCTGTGCTTACAATTAAAATGGTGCAGTCCTCTTTCACATTAATGTTTGCATTCTTACGCATTTTTTTCCCATCTAATTTTATACCTGTCAGTATTGTAATAGTTTTCCTGTTCTGTCCACTAGTGAGCTTTGCTTCTAAAATTGTATCAGTTTTGCATAAATAAAAAGAAAAAATGTAAACAATGTTAACCCACGTGTGAAGTTTTTCCTGTTCTTGTATTTATTTAGCCTGGGTCTCAGCAGTACCATGTTACAGCCGCTGTCTCTCCACTTTTCTGGATAGCAGGTTTTAAAACTGTTTTATTTTATGGTGCATGCCATCTACAGTGGCCATGGAAACCATGTTAGCATTCTTCTGGCAAGAACCATCTTTAAACTATGGGCTTTGCTCTCGTCTAAAAAAATAAAAACAGAATTTGGGGGTGCTGTGTTTTGGTTTTTTACCCAACTGTATTCTGTGCCATTTGGCATGGCTAGTATGGATGGGGATGAATTTTATGAGCAAGTTCCAAAATGGTACGTTAGCCTACACTTCTAGAGAAGAGCATGGTTTGGAACTTGCTACTGACATAACTTAGTCTAAATGTTTATATGTGTAGGGCAAAGGAAGAGAAAAGAGGAGGAGTCCCTTGAGAAGAAAAGGGAAAGATCATACGCTAAGCAAGTCTCTCCGCTCATCATCCTCCTTTTCTCTCATCCCTTTGCTGTCTCAGGTGCTAGTTCTCTTTGGCTCTGTGATGGGGTGTACTCCCCACACTAGCCCTGCAAGAGCTGAATTGAGCCAAATAGGCTGCAATCTGAGAGAATGAAACCTCTGAGGAAAGCCCTAATTAGGGGAGGCTCACCTTTGGGAACAGGCAGGGCTTATAGAAAGAAAGGAAATTAGAAGCAGAGGAGGCAATCTGCAGTTACTCTCTGGGAAGAAGGGGTGCTATGAAGACAAGTAGCACATTGTTATTCCCTAGGAGGAGGGAGCTGAGAGGCTGGCAAATCCAAAGGAGTAGGGAGGGCCAAAAGGTAAGGAAGAGGCTCAAGAAAAGGCAGCAAAGGTGTAGGAGGGAACAGACCTTGGCTACTGTTTAGAGGGTCCTTGAGCTGAAACCTGGAATAGAGGATTGGCCTGGGTTCCCCTGAGGCAGTGAATGGGAGGGCTGCCTGAGACAGCTGGTGAGCAGAGACTTTGATACAAATCCCCAGAAGGGGAAACCAGAGTGACCTGGCCAGAGGGCTGAATCACGAAGAGAAGACTGTAGTTCATGGGAGGAGGGAGGGGCCGCAGAGGCAGAAAGAGACAGAGTGCAACCGCAGGAAGGTGTGTTGGCCATGGAGAGCTAATTCCTAGAATGGCAAGGAGGGGGCGCCACCTGGGGTCATCACAGGCTCCTTGATCTGAAATGGCCATGGAAAGATCCCCGCTCTCCCAAACTGATAAATATGACAGTAGCAAAGATGGTGTGCACTCAGCAACTCTGAGAGTGAATTTTCAGAAGTGCTGAGAATCCCGTTTACTCTGCTCCCACTGAAGTCAAAACTTCTGTGGGAGCTGAGTTAGGCCAATATTGAGCATTTTTTAAAATTCCATCCTCCTAATAAAACTCCATCTGTTTCATTACAAAATCTTTACACCTCGCTTGCCCTTGGACCTAATGCACAGTAGATGTGCATTTAAATGTAGCCTAGCAGTTTTTCAACATAGCTGTGCTTTATGAAAATTCTGATACTTTCATAATCAAGCTGGGTGAGCTAAGGTTAGAGGAGGCATCTTTACTAAATAGATCCACCTCTCTGCTCTTTCCTGATGCAAAGATGAACCTTTCTGGTTTTTGTGAGCCTCAAATGTCCTTTAATTTAAATGTTAACGTTTATAAAAGAGAGGTTATCACTGGAATGTATGTTCTTCTTTGAATGCTTGCTCATGTCCATTCCTGCCTCTGCTCAGCCCCCTCCAACAAGGCCCTGCCCATGCTCCACCCCCAGCTTGACCCCCTTCCGAAGAACTCCTGCTGCTTGCACCTCTTTGCCCCATCCCCTCCTCACGAGCGTCTCCTCTTCCCTCCCCCGAGGAAAAAAATTCTCTGGCAACTGTGCACGCAGCACGCTCATATCATGGAATGGACAAGAGCAATGGATCTCAAAGAGCAACAGATACGGAAAGGTTAGTAATCGTATTTTTCAGTATTAGCAAGCCTTATTAAGGAACCACTGAAGATCACCTTTCAAAAATCCGAGCAATAAGATCTGTTAATGAGAGGTTTCACTACGAGGAATTGATCTTGTGTCTTCATTATAGTTGCCTAATTCTAAAAGGACCATTACAAAATGTTAATCCAAGCACCTTCACTCCAAACATATAAGCCTCCTGCAGGAGAAGGATCCTCATGTAATCAGTTAGAAACCTGGCATCACAGTATACCTACTCCTAGTTCAGAGTATTGTTAAATCACTCCTTCCATCCTCCGCTATAGAGGAACAAGGTGATGAGAAGACTTTTAAATTAATAACTGCACCTTTTTATGAGACTTCCTTTACTGCCTTTTACCATTTTATGGAGAAGTGAAACTCCATTCTAGATACTGAATTGCTCAGTAGCAAATATTCTAGAGTAATCTCTGAATTTTTTTTCATGATTTTTTAAAAAAAAAATCTAGATGTAGCAAACTCCATAAAGCAAAAGATCATCTGGACATGCTTGCTAGAAAGGCAGTATATTGTAATAAAACAAATCAATATTGTACACTATCACAGGGCCTTCTGTAATATGTTCCCAGGTCTAGTAAAGAGTGGCTTGTAATGGTTTGCTGTAGATATTTCCACAGCTACTGGAACTACTCAGCAAGAAAGGGTTTCTGAATAAAACTAGGTTTCAGAGTAGCAGCCGTGTTAGTCTGTATATGCAAAAAGAAAAGGAGGCCTTGTGGCACCTTAGAGACGAACCAATTTATCTGAGCATCAGCTTTCGTGATCTACAGCTCACTTCATCGGCTGCATGCATCCGATGAAGTGATAAGCTCACGAAAGCTCATGCTCAGATAAATTGGTTCATCTCTAAGGTGCCACAAGGCCTCCTTGAATAAAACTATTTAACCCTTGATTTTCAAAGAGTTTTACAAACCCTAATTTTTACCTCACTTCAGTGAGGTCGTATCCCTGACTCACGAAAGAGGAACCTGAGCAGAGAAGACCAGTGACTTGTCTAAGGTCACAGTGAGAGTGGGTAACGGAGCTGGCACCAGAGCTCAGGAGTTCCTAGCTCCCAATCCTGTGTCCAAGGCTACACGAGGCCCTTCTTGCAAAGACACATCATGGAGGAGCTCCAGGTGCCCGAGGGGAGCCAAAGGATTCCCACAGAGTTTCAAGCTGCAGCCAACACCTTTTCTGCAGAAGGAGGACAGGTTAGGACTCCTTACAAATCCTGGCCATGCTGTCCTTTTAACCTCCGCGTGCATGCGTGTATTCATGAGGGAGCTAGGAATCCCTGAGTTCTAACCTTAGCTCTGATAACTGGTGCTCTTTATGGCCATGGGCAAGTCACTTAACCTCTCTGCCTCACTACCTGGCAGAACAAGTCGAAGAGCGTTCTGAGTTATGGGATGAAGGTTGAGCCCCTTTACTGCAAAGAAGATTAAAGAGTTTAACTGAGGAGCAGATGGAGGTATACTGGAAAGATTACTCTCTGCAGTCTCTTGATGATAGAGTATTATGCTAACGCTGCCTAGGTCAAATACTTGCATTCAGCCCAACTAATGGAATGTTAAGTTTGCTTATCAATAATCATAAATGGGCTAGGACTCCCACTTTTGTTTTATGTCAATTTATTGGACATTTATATAGGTTGTACCCCCAGTGACAGAGTCACAAGTAACTAATACTGAAGAAAAGTTGCATATACACTGTTCAGTCAAAAGAAATTGCCACTTTCCTATGGCAGATTCAAAAATACAAATGAGAGTACAAACCAAAAATCACTTGGGCATTTTCTGCGAACTTTGAGTATTAACTTCAATAGCACTGTATAGGGATCTGGTATGTGGCTTTAAATCTGGAAGCCTGAACACTTGAAATGTGAAAGGCAAACTGGAATAAATGCAAGATCATCTTGTTTCCTTTTTGATGTATTTGTTATTGTAAACCTAGTGCCCAGGTCATAACCCTAGGATTGGCTCTTTAGTTATGATCTTATTTAGAGTCAAATTTTGTGTCCTATCGCTTTAACCATAGCCTGCATTATTAAAAATGAATTTAGTGGTCCTCTAGGAGCGGACTCTGCAGGTAGCAAACAAGCATCTTGGTATATATTGTCTTCAATTATTCATTCTGGACTATGGGGATTTGTGAAATGTATTTCTAGCTAAGCTCAAAGCCATTATACTCATGCTAGCAACAGGGCTATGCTATTTAGTTTAACAGAAAAGGACATGATTGCCCTCTTCAAGTTTTCTGTTTGTAATATTTTATTGCATTTAATAAAGTTTGCTGCAATTGTATGTATATATTGTGGACATGGCCAGTCATTAGAGAGTGTTGCAATGCAATCCATAACCAAATATCACAAATTGTTGGATATTTATTACAGAATGATTCTTTGGTAATCCTCCTGGGGCTTCCTAGACACACACAAGGAAATGAAGGATTTGTCTCTCATCTGTTAGTAGCTGCTCAGCTACAGAGAACCCCTGGTTGGAAGAAGAAAAATAGTCCAACCATAGAGGAATGGTTCCAAAAAAGAAAAAGAGGTTGTATTTCTGGAAAAATACACACAGCAATTACATACTCTGCAAAATAGACAGAGGACAAATACCTAAATATCTCGCTTTTATTCAATCCTCACAAAAAGTGCATTCACCATGGGGGGAAAAAACCCAGACCTGCACAATATTTTTAAGATTAACATTCGATAGAGCTGATTAATCTATTCCTGTACAATGTGCCCTTAAACAAAAGCTCACTGTTGTAATGATTGTTTCATTTCTGATATTCACATGGCAAGGATTTGTGAACCTGTTAGTACTTCCTAACTAAACACATGGTAATAAACATATAAATGTTTCCTACAAATGTTACTTGGGAGGGAAGTGAGGTGGAGGGAGAGGGGAGCTAATTGTAAATGGCCTTCTTGTCAGCAGGAATTCATATGCATTATCTTGTGCACTGTGTGTGTGTGATGTAATCAAAATGGTTTTACACACAAATTGCTTGCAAGTAAATGCTGTGAATAATTTTGCTCCTGTCAGACTTATGTCTCTGGCTCTCTGCAAACTCAAACAAGCTACTGGTATCCTCTGATACGTTTTGTTTAAAAATCAGAGCCACTTTCTCAAAGAATCTGTTTAACTACGGGCTCACTACTGCTCCTTCATGGATTTTATTTTAGAAAAAATGTCTCATGCTGCTCTCACTTGTACCATATTTACACTAGTATAACTCAGGGCTTGTCTGCATGAAAACGTGTCACCAGTTATACCAGTATAACTACCCATCTGGATATTCTTATTCTGGAATAAGATTGACTTTTTTTTTTAGCTTAAATCGCTTCCCAAACTAATCTGAAAAAAGTTGCACTTACAGAATGAGGGCATGGCTACACTTGCAGATGTAGAGCGCTTTGAGTTAAACCAGCCTTCGTAGAGCGCAGTAGGGAAAGTGCTGCAGTCTGTCCACACTGACAGCTTCAAGTGCCCTGGCGTGGCCTTGCAGCGGCATTGGGAGAGGTGCATTATGGGCAGCTATCCCAGCATGCAAGTGGCTGCAACGTGCTTTTCAAATGTGGGGAGTGGGGTGTGACAAGGAGTGTGTTGTGTGTATGTGGTGGGAGAGAGAGTGGGTTTGTGGGGGACTGACAGCATGTCAGCATGCTGTCTTGTAAGTTCAGACAGCAGCAGACCCGCCTCTCTCTCTCTCTCACACAGCATTCCACACTAGTGGTTGCTTTGTCTCAGAGCAGATAGGCAGCCAGCTGTCAGAAACGGAGCTTTCAAAGGGTATATCCGTATTCCTACAGTGATTCAAAAACAATGACAAGAGTGGCCACTTGACTTAAAGGGATTATGGGACATTTCCAGAGGCTGATCAGAGCGCAGTAATGCAATACCTCGTCCACACTGGTGCTGCAGCGCTCCAGGAGGGGGCGCAGCAAACGTTATTCCACTTGCCAAGGTGGAGTACCAGCAGCGCTGTAGCCGCAGAGTCAGAGCGCTCTACGTGCCTTCCCAGTGTGGATGGGTAATGAGCTAGTGAGCCTTGGACACTATATATTCATGGCTGCCCTTCTCCCTAGAAATGGCCCCATTTTGGTGATGCTCTGTGATCCTTTGGGCTGAAGTGTAAGAGGATATTATAGGCAGTCAGGGCAACAGAATTATTTATTTTGGTGGCGGTTCAAAAATTTTCTTGAGCTTCTAAACAGATTTTAAAAAACCCCAAATCTAGGATCTACCATTTGGATGTAAATTGCTTCTCCATAGCAGAAATCTGCTTCTCAGATCCTCATCTCTAGCTCTGCTTCTCACAGCCAGATGGGTCTGGGCTATTTTAATTGGAGCCTTTCAAATTATTAGTGATTTTCTTACTGCACTGAATGTGAACATTGTTTTTAATGCAACAAGTTTTGATAGAGAGTCTCCTACCAAAAGCTTCACGTTAATTGTGTGCATTCCCACTAAAAGTGCTCTCGTCTCTGGAAACGTTTGCTGTCACTTAACCCTGCCCTTTTGTCACTAGAAATTCCACAAAAATATGGTTTCCCCTGCAGTATTACCATTAGAAATAAAACAAGAAAGCACTTTCCATTCATATTACCGGTAAGATTATGCACTTGTGAAAGAAACTCAGCATGTTCTATTTAGTGCATTAGAAATGTAGCAATCTGCCTTTTATGTCCATCCTGGACATTTGTTTGCTGATTAGTGGATAGATAATATGTACAAAACCAGATTAACTAAAGCCCTACTGATGCTTGTCAATGCCTGCTTCATTCCCAGTAGCATATGCACGACTTGAAAGGTGATTGACTAGTGACATTTTATCACAGGCCTGAGGGGAGTAGATCAACTGCTGTCTTCATTAGACAGAAAACAGATCCAAAGAATCAATAGGAATGTACACAATTTACTCTAGAGCCTCAAGCATCTGGGACCTATCAAGCCACTAGAGGGTAGTATGGAGGGGACATGTTTAACATTTTATTTATCTAGATAGAGATTTTGATCAGTGTCCATTGCCTAAGCACCTAGGATGAATAAACATTAATGAGGTAACAAAATATGAGCCTTTCAACCTAAGGGAACAAAATCAGAACCTCTTGCTCAGTAACGCACAAAAAAATCCCTCTTCTTATTACACTAATCTTAAAGGTCCATCAACAGCAGCATCAAACAAGTAAATTGTATCTTTGGCCCAAAGCTCACCAAACCCAGGCTCTGGAAGAGTGCTGGAGGTAGCAGATCCCTGAGGCATATGCCCTGCAGCTGTCCTGAGAACTTTTAAATCCTGAGAGCTAAGAACAACCCACCAAATTGTAACCCTCCTGAAGGACTATTGATGATTTCTCAGATAACTGGGTTCCTGACCTTCAGAGCTTGGCATATTGACCCTCATCTCAAAGTGAGTAGGTTCCTCGCAAAGTGAAACAAAGCTATGATGTTATGTGTCTATGGCATATCAAACTGACTGTTATGTGTCCGTGGACATGCAAAACTGCATGGAAGGGGCATTAAAACACAGGGAAAACTCTGAGGATCATGTACACAGTAAAAAATTATATTTGCCGAGCACCTTTGATCCAAGAAGCTCAACATGGTTTGCAAAACTTAATATTCCCATTGCATAGATGAGGAAGCCGAGGCACCGAAAAGCTAAGTGACTTGTTTTAAGTGACACAGGCAGTCAGCAATAGAAACAAGACTAGAACCCAAATCTCCTGATTCCTAATCCCCTGCGCTAATCCCTAGGCAGCATTTCCTCCTGTGACTTCCACTATGGCAGTTGTTCTGGCACAGCAACCATGAGCACATGTGTGTTTGAGAGAAGGAACAGTTGTCACATACGTGCATCAATTTGACGGGAACTTTCTCTAGTCTGTTGCTTGCATGTTATATGCCATTTGCACACTGCATGCCTCCTCTGTATAATTTGTTTCCTTATGTGGTTTAGGTTTCCTCTGTTCCATTACAGGGGACTGGGCCTTGTGTTGCTGGTGTTCGGTTCCTTCAAGTTTTTTCCGTGCTCAGGTGATGTGGAAGTCCCCACACTTATCTCTCAGGGTCTCATTCATGGATCTCTGCCTTCCTCTGTATCAAAGCGGCCACTGGCCCACACAGGATGATCAAGAAAAGAAGGGGCTTTGCCAGCTGTTTCTGAGCCAGGATTTAGGCAGTGAGTACAGTGAGCTCCACAGCTGGCTGGTCCCTCAATGCTCAGTAGCAACCGTATGTTATTGGGGACCAGCAGCCTCTGGAGATACCAGAAGGAAAGGAGGATAAAGTTCCAGTTGTCACAGCAGCAATGTGGTTATGGATCCATTTTGAACACCCAGAAGTCTGGGGTAAAGAGATCTGGGGTTTTTGGTTCAGGGACCAAATGCAATATTCAGATGCCAATGAACATTTTAATTCTGCAATATCCCCTAAGGAAGTTTGGAAGTGTTAAGATTAACGGGTTTCATTCCGACCCTTCTCCATCAGCAGCGCCTTTTCCTCAAGGTTTGAGCTGTATGTCTATTCTAGTTTATTCATTTGAGCCCTTTTATAGACTTGAATATATTCTTAATAAGGATTCTGGACCAAATTCAGCTCTGACAGAAGCGGCTGCAGCCCCACTGAAGTCCCTGGAGCTGTTCTGTACAACAGTACTGAATTTGGCCCACTATCATCATGCCAAAGGGGGAGCAGCAGATTCCAACTTACTAAAAAACTTTTCAGTTGAAGCCTGTTCTGACAGAAGGGAAATTCTCTCTGTTGGGGGCTCCTTTAACCATGGGCTCTGATTCCATCTTTCAACATCGTTTGGCTAAGCTTGCCCAAGGAAATGAATTCATAACAAAGCCCTTTGATATTTCGAAGAGTTTCTGCTTGTGGCCAACGTGCTGAATAGTCCTGTGCTTTAGATTCTACTATTAGGCTTAACAGAAGGATGTGTGCAGTCATAAAGCATGTGTTGCACTTTATTGCTCCTGAGGATCATCAAGGCATTGAACAACCTGCACAGGGAGTGTGAGACCCCAGACTCTGGTGAATCTGTAATGACAGTGGTTTGAGCACTGGCCTGCTAAACCCAGGGTTGTGAGTTCAACCCTTGAGGGGGCCATTTAGGGATGTGGGCCAAAAAATTGGGGATTGGTCCTGCTTTGAGCAGGGGCTTGGACTAGATGACCTCCTGAGGTCCCTTCCAACCCTGATATTCTATGATTAGAATGAACCTGTTGGCTACCAGCTCCTCCGCTCAGGTGAACGTCTAGCCAGTGGAGGGCGCTGTGTTTCCCAGTTTAACATCCAGCCAGCCAGTAGAGGGCTCCATAATCCTCCTCATACGGGACAAGGCAGCAACGTTCTGAGGTCAGAGGGGATGAGGCTCAAAAGAGCTAAAAGCTGCATGAGACCAGAGGCAGACCCCAGTGTGCAGAGAAGGCCAGGCAATAGGCAGCCTGCGAGTTGGGCAGAAATGCAGCCTGCTGCTGGCAGGAGGATGTTGTGAAGGGGTAAAGTGAGACAGAGTTACCGTTATAATCCTGCTCTGGATGACTCCTAGAGGCTGGGCTGGGAATTGCAGAGTTGATTTTTTTAAAGTGAGTGTTCAAAGCAATTTGTGCTGAAGTCTTTGCACCTTTATTTTCTGGCAGCCCAAGTGGAGGGTAATCCTTGGTTACTTATTCACAATGTGTGAGTGTTAAGGGGAGCCTACTGAAAGGGACAGCCTAGAGCTTACGGCGCTTGCCTCTGAGCTCATGGTACGTTGTGCACGCTGCCAGATGCTGCAGGGGACGGAGGGCTACCACAGCACTTGCAGTGACAAGTTGAGATAGGGGGCTTGGTTACAGCGTGCTTCTATTGGTGCCACAGAGGGAGGAGAAATATATATTTTGATGTCTGTTCTTTACACCACTGCAGAACCACAGGATCGCAGTGAGACACAGGCCAGCAAACAAACTAAGCAAGGCTAGCAGCTCCCCCTCTCTCCTAGGCATGTTAGACAGCATTCCCTCCCACAGCTCCCCCTCCTGTGTCAATCTACTGCAGCCACTGAAGTGGTGGTTAGACTAAGAGAAGAACTACTTGCAGGGCTTTGTTTGTAGACCAGCAGGCTGCTGGCAGCAAGCTAGGAATGCATCAGACTGAGGCAAATAGGAAAACTGAATGCTTGCTGGGGAAGCTGTGTGTCTAATGGATAAAGCACCTGACTGGGAGTCAGGAGAACTGCATTCTATGCTCACCTCTGCGACTGACTGACTGTGACTTCACGTACATCATATATAAATTACCAAGGACATCTGCCTGGTATCTAGTGACAGTGAGAACAGCAAATAAGATATTAGCATCTAGCAGTGGGCACTAGTAGAGGTAGACTGTTATTATTTTTATTACAATGGCGCCTAGATACCCCAAGTAACATTGGGGCCCCATTGTGCTAGGTGCTGTATAAAAATATAAGCGGCCTTGAAGACACCTGCCTTGAAGAACTCACAATCTAAACAGACAGGACCAAGTATGGGTGGGAAACAAACACAGGGAGGTGAAGTGACACAGCAGGTCAGTGGTAGGCTCAAGAATAGGCTCCTGGTCTCCTGATTCCTATTGCGGTACCTTATTTGCTGGACTATACCAATTCTCTCTCTTAAACCAGACGGATCATTGGCCTCTCCCTTTGTGGCAAATTTCTATGTTTCAGCTCTAACAAAATCTGACACTTGGTAGTAAAGATGACCTGAACAAAACAGGGGAGTGAAGGGCTCATTTTCTGATCCTTGAAGATGTTTGTCCTACCGCTTTAAGGCCTGATCCTGCCAGGTGCTGAGTGCCCTCAACTCCCATTGATCTTAATAGGACTTGAGGGCACTCAGTACCACGTAGGATCATGCCATGGTCTTCAATGTGTAAGATTGTAGCCTAGGGATTATGGTATTAGTGCTATGGAGACACCAACGGCTCCATTCGCCTGTAAAATGATCCACATTCTGTAATTTTTATGGGACATTGGAAGTGTGGATTATTTTTGTTACTTTTGGATATTGATGATAACAATGTTGTATTTAGTCTAGCTGTCCAGCTGCTCTCTTTACATTTTTAAAAATACAAAATGCCAATGTTTTTTGTTTCAAATATCTCCTATCTTAGCTGTGGGGGCCAGTTCCGAATTAATCTCAAAATCCTTTTAACAAATAAAAACACATTTTAGAGCAGGAGTTTCATCCTAGTGGGCAGGCAGACCCAGCAAGTGTGATGAAAGATATTCCACTAGGGGATTTCTGACACACACTGCCCATAGATTTCTGGTATTTATTATCGAGGCAGGGGAAGACATAAGCTCCAGGGAAAACAAAAATCTAGGTCTGCCTCGGGTTATTATAAACTGAGAATTGATAGGCATTCTCAATTGCCTGTTGCTAAGCAGCCAGCGAAATTGGTTGTCCATAGTCTAGTCTCATTTTAAATAAAAAAAATACCGTGGTGTGTGTTCGGAGGGTATGCGATAATGTGTACACATTACATTATCATGCTGAGTGCCTCACAGGGGTGACTGAAGATAAATCTGTTAATGATGTGAGGTGCTCGTTATTAGTAATGGGGGTCGTGGCAAGTACCTAGGCTGACAGAATAACTGAAGTCAATGGGATTATTCTAATAGGAGTTGGCAGGTTCAGGTGCTTACATTCGGAGTATTACTGCAGTATAGTTTTGATTTGTAGTAAACTGGTAAATAGCCAAAATGACTAAGGAATCGATGTGGTTAACGCCGCCCCATATTACCCCACCTCCCCACCCCCCAGTCGGATAGTTACAGTATAAAAATAACTGGTGGATTTGATATTTGTTTGTTTTCTAAATAATCACTTTGCATTCAGCCAAAATCTCTGGGCAGGGAGAGGAGAGGTTATTGTGAGGTTAAACTAAAATTGTAAAATAGAATGGCTTGTGTGTATTTCAAAGGTCCTTATCAGGTCACATTTTGGATGTAGATTGTTTATCATGGAATTATCTAATGGAGAATGTTGTCTGGGTGCTAAACCTCTTTTTGTTGTTTTAGTTCATATGTTTGCCATCTTACATGGAAATAAGGGACTTGGACATCAATGTTTTGAAACAATCAAACTGTTAAATTGATCAGTCTCTGTATTCCACCATGGACATCTTGGTCTAGAATCCACACACTTCCTTTTGGCAGCTTATTTTTATCATCACTTATTATATTTATACTGAATGATCTAAGTACAGAGTCATTTTCCATAAGATAGAGTAGTTTCCAAACACACCCATTATTCCTCCCTTAGTCCAAATTGCTCTGTAAGCTTCTTCAATTTAGAAGCTAGTCCTGTATGAATGTAACTGATAAGCAATCCGAAGCAAGAACCAGCTACGATACACTGACTCCTCATTCACAAAAAAGAGAGAGAGAGAGGGAAGGATTGTAATATGGGCGGAATTTGGGAAGAACTAGGGGAACTATCCCACTACAAACCCCTACTCACACAGAAGCATACAGTCAGAACAGACACAATCTGTCATTCTGTCTAGTCTGAATCAGCATATATGGACACATTTCTTGATTACTACAATTCTGGTACCCAAAATATTTTTTACGTCTGTGCGTGGTGGATGCTGCAGCTGCTATGGATATTACTCACCAAGTTAATGTACTCAGATATTTCTATAAAAGTCCTGGGCTTGAAGAAACACCCCACTTTGAGCCCAAAATGATCTTACACATGTACCTCATCAGAAAGTTGACCAACACTTCACTCACCAACACGTCATATAATCACAGAGAACAAGTGGTTATATCAGTCCATCAGTGTTCTGACATTTATTTTTGCAGAGTCCCAAAACTGTCACCCCCACCTCACTCAATAATACATCTGCTCCTAAAAAATAATTGCAACAACAAAATGGCTGTTGCTTCAATACCGAATTTTACTTTTGGTAAAGCAAATTGGTATCGCTAAAGAGATACATGCAATATTGCTCAGATTTGCACATAAACATGGGGTACAGTGGTACAGAAAATCAGAGAGCAGCACTAGTGTGCCAGGTTCAGTTACCCTCTCTTACCACTCCTCCCCCAGCCATGTGCCTAAAAATAGAGATAATCAGGTTTCAAAGAGAAAAAGAAATGAAAAGGTCAAGTGTCATGACCTTAGACATATTTTTGAAGCTGCTTTTCTCTCCAGCTTGGCTTTCCTTAGCTGGGCCTCAAGCAGCGGTTTCCGTTTTAAAAGTGGATCTACAGAGTGCTCTTGGGTACTGATCATGGTCACTGATTATTTCTTACTGTTTGGTTTTTGTTTTGTTTTTTAATCTGACCTGGCTTCCTGCCTGCTGCTCCTGGCTCCTTCCTTACTTAAAAATAAAATTAAAAAACCCCAGAAAAACTGAATTCTACAATAAGGAAAGGAGGACATGTGGCACCTTAGAGACTAACAAATGTATTTGAGCATGAGCTTTCGTGAGCTACAGCTCACTTCATCGGATGCATGTAGTGGAAGTGAATCCGAGGAAGTGAGCTGTAGCTCACGAAAGCTTATGCTCAAATAAATTAGTTAGTCTCTGAGGTGCCACAAGTACTCCTTTTCTTTTTGCGAATACAGACTAACACGGCTGCTGCTCTGAAACCTGAATTCTACAATGTTCTTTATTAATGGCCCAAACAGCTGTATGAATCAGTGCTACTGTAACTTTTGCAGCCCGAGCAAGTAAAGTCAAATGTTCACTAGAACTTTTGTGACAAAAATGCTGTCGCTAAGACTGAGTGGCACTTCCATGCAAAACCTTTATTTACAGCCAGCTGTAATTTTCACACAATTTGGGGGATGGCACTTCTGCTACTTGATGTCAACCCAGAAGCATTTTTTAAAAATTTTTAAAGCTCGATAAAATTCCATTTTGTGCTGGGTGAGAATTAGGTGATAGTGTTTTTCTTTAAAGACACCACAAATATTAGATTCCCACTTCTGGATCTTGATCCTCCAGTATCTGGCCAGTACAGTTGTGCTTCTTCATCCTAGTCTGTTCAAATCACAACGTACTAACTGGATAATTTCACACTGGAAGTATAAGACTCAGAAGTAGGGCTTCCTTGGGACACACAGTGTCTTCTGAGAATTAGAATTACAGGTAAACAATTTCTTTTTTCCAAGCTGTTAAGACATATTTTCACTGGTTTTCCCCCACTCATGACTTTAAAAAAAATTTGCTGAAAAGTTCATCCTTTTACATGTACTTTGAGTAGTCCTGAAGCAGGAGTCAGTGCCTCGACTAGTTTTTCTTTTTCAAAAAACGTATTTAAATACAGAATATATCAACACTGATCACTATGTGTTCTGGCATGACTGCAGATACACATTCAGCATTTTCCATTTAGAGACCCTTGCGCTTAACTTTTTTAATCACTTTGCTCAACATAAGAAGAAAACAGTCATTGGAAGGACAGGGTGGGGGTGCAAAAGTGAGATAAAAAATTCAGTATGTGATCAGCATGTTGCACAAACAAACTTTAAATTAAGTGCACCAGAGAAGGGGCGTGCCAGTCAGATAAAAACAACACACTGACAAGAAGGAAAGCAGTGCTACTGTGATCAACACACAATATATTGTTTGAAGGCAATGGGTCAGATCATTGGCTGGTGTAAATTGGGGTAACTCCACTGAGTTCAATGAAGCTGTGCCGAGCTGCACCATCTGAGGATCTGGGTCTATGTGTTCCTCTTTGGGCCAGGCACTGTCTTTGTTCTGTGTTTGCACAGTACCTAGTACAATGGGGTTCGGGTCCGTGACTGGTCTCCTAGGTGCTACCATAATTCAGATAATAAACAACGAATATGGTCGGTCACACACACACACCCACCCACCCCCCTCCCCGGTGGGGCATCTTCCCCATCTAGGGGTGAAAGGAGTAAAGGTGGCCAGGCAAGCCAATTAACTCTATGGGGTGCACCTGGAGGAGGAGCCAGGGAACACGCCACTAATTAGAAGGAGGCTCAGCTGGGCAGGAACAGGTGGGGCCAGTATAAAGCCCAGGAGGGGTAAGCAACAAGGTGGCTGCAGGAAGGCAGGGAAGTAGGCTGCAGTCACTCTCTGAGTGGAAGGAGTTGGGAGGCTGGCAAGCCCAGAGAGGGGAAGTCAGATGAGCAGGAAGAAGACCAGGGAAATAGCAGCAAGGGGTCAGACCATGCAGAGACCTTGGCTGCTTGTTATAGGGTCCCTGGGCTGGAACCAGTCTAGCGGGCATGCCTAGGTTCTCTTACTGGCCACTGGGGAATGGCAAAGGCACTGGAGATGCCAGCCAGATAATGGGTCTGGAAGGACTGTGAGTTCCCCAGAAGGGGAGGACCTTGCTGACTTGGCCAGAGAGCCAAGCCACAAAGAGGAGACTGCAGATCCAGGAGTGAAAGGGGCTGCAAAGTGAGACAGAATGTTGGAAGACACCACTGGAGGGAGCACGTGGATTCCCAGGACAGCCAGCAGGAGGGGCTGCTGGTGGTCAGTGATCCCTGTGACAATTGGTGGAGAACAGGGACATGCAGCCATCCCAATAGAAGGGGAGTTTAAGAGACTGGAGTGAACTGTAAAAGACTGCATATGGTGGTCACCTTGATACAAGGGGAGTATAAAAGGCCACAGCAGGAAATCAAAACAGGAAAAGAGACAGTGGAGCCGTGGCACAAGAAAGCTTTGTGGAGGGCCCTTATACCCTTCCAGGCTGGGCTCCGGAGTCAGAACCCCTGCAGAAGGGGGGAGGGGGTGACAAACAGCGCGTATGGAGCCAAGTCCTGCTGAGGCATGTGCTGGAGAACCAGCAGAGACATGGTGAGGCCCAGGTGTACCTGTACAATTATTTGATGCAGCTGGTTGAACAGCGGCAATGCTTATTTAAGCTCCTGCAGGAGGAAATTGGCAGGGGCTGTGGAGTATGAGAGGTGAAGAGAGGTGCCTAGGCCAGAGGCCCAACAAGGGGAGCACTATGCTTGTGGGCGATAGGGACGCCTAAAATGAGAGTGCCCTTACCTGTACAGGGACAAGAAGCCTCACAAAGAAGGAAGCCCAAAAGAGCCCATCCTGTAGGGAGAACAGGAGAGGCAGGGGCATGTCTTGCCTGCAGTGAGCAGGGGCACCTAAGAAGGCAATGCCCATCTATAAGCTGCAGGGTGAAGGCTAACCCAGGAGGAGGTGTGACTAGAGTAGGGGAGGCCAAAACGTGGCCTGCTGAAATGACTAAGCAAAGGGTATGTTTCAGTGCCATGAGGTTGCCCATATAAAAAGGCACTGCCCTTTTAAGAAAGGGCTGGTAGCAAAGGGGAAGGCACCAGCCCCAGAGAGTTTGGGGAAGAGAGGGTGTCTAGGGACTGGGATATGCCAGAGGCCACCAGGGTAGACATGGCGGTGATGACCATCAATACACGCACCCAGTAGTGGCTAGGAAGGAACTAGCAGATAAAACGACTGGGACAGAGAATGTCGTCCGACAGAAGTATGAACACCAAAGCAAATCGGACAGCGGTGGAAACTCACTCCCTGAGGGAAAGGGAGTCGGGGGGATCCTGTGGGGCAACCGAAGGAGCTCCAGAGGAAGCTAGTAGCAGCCGAGCAAGCCCTGTGAATAGCTGAAGAAGAACTGGAGTCCCAAAAGGACAAGCTTTGGGATACTATGGAGGACTATCATAATTTGCGTCTCCAGATGGAGAAAGCAAAACAGGAGAGGAATGACCTGAGGCCCCATTTATGGCAAATGCAGGGCAGGAGGAATCCATACCCTTCCCCTCAAGCCTAACCCTAAGGGGTTTGTGAGGGGGTGTCTGCCCCATCCAGTGTTGAGGAGTAAAGGTGGCCACCTGGAAGAGGAGCCAGAAAATATGCCATGAATTAGAAGGAGGCTCAGCTGGGCAGGAACAAGCTGGGGCAAGTATAAAGCCTAGGATGCCTGAGCAGCAAGGTGGCTGCAGGAAGGCAGGGAAGTAGGCTGCAGTTAGTCCCTGAGTGGAGAGAGTTGGGAGCAGGGGTGAAAGTAAGTTAGAGGACTTACCGGTACGCCGGAGTCCTGAGCAGGGGGCGTGGCCTCAACCGGAAGAGGCGTGGCCTTAAGTCCCCAGCCCTTTAAATCTTGATTCAAAGGGCCAGGGCTCCAGCTGTGGTAGTGGCAGGTAGTGGCCGCAGAGGCGGCTGGGAGCCCCGCGGCTTGGGGGCGATTTAAAGGGCCCAGGGCTCCAGCTACCGCAGTGGAGCCCCGGGCCCTTTAAATCACTGAGGAGCCCTGGGGGCTCCCGGATGCCACCGCTACCCCGGGGCTCTGGGCTCTGGCAGAGCTTTAAAGGGCCTGGGGCTCTGCTGTGGTAGCAGCTGCTACTCCCCGGGGCCCTTTAAATCCCCGCCTGAGCCCTGCTGCCCGAGCCCTGGGATAGTGGCGGCGGGGCTCTGGTGGGGATTTAAAGGGCCCCAGGGCAGTAGCGGCGGCTGGAGCTCTGGGGCCCTTTAAATCCCTGCCAGAACCCCATCACCGCTACCCCGGGGCTCAGGCAGCAGGGCTCAGGCCAGGATTTAAAGGGCCCTGGGGGGGGGGCAGGTAGCAGCGGCTGGAGCTCCGGGGCCCTTTAAATCCCCGCCGCAGCCCCGCCACTGCTACCCCAGGGCTTTAAATTGCCTTCTCGGAAAGCCGGTCCTGGTATGGCGCATCGGCTCTTACCGGTACGCTGTACCGGGGCGTACTGGCTTACTTTCACCTCTGGTTGGGAGTCTGGCAAGCCGGGGGGGAAGCCCAGGGAAACAGCAGCAAAGGGTTAACATGCAGAGACCTTGGCTGCTTGTTGTAGGGTCCCTGAGCTGGAACCCAGTGTAGAGAGCAGGCCTGGGTTCCCTTACCAGCCACTGGGGAGTGGCAAGGGCACTGAAGATGCCTGCCAGATAGTGGGTCTGAAAGGACTGCGTTCCCTGCAAGGAGAGGACCTGAGTGACCTGCCCAGAGGGCCAAGCCACAAAGAAGTGACTGCAGATCCTGCCGAATGAGACAGGACAGAGGAAGACACCACCAGAGGGAGAGCACATGCCTGGCGGAGATAATTCCCAGAATGGCCAACAGGAGGGGCTGCTAGCAGTGAGTACCCATGACACCCTCTCATCAGTGAATCAAAGTTTCAAAACCTTTCTGACTAACTAAGGAGGGGCCTTGTGGCAAGAGGCTTAAGATGAGTGCCCAGCAAAGGTTTGGACGCATCCACTGGCATAAGCGTCCAATAACCCAACTCTAGAAGTACAGGGATCCATGGAACCACCAAGAGAAACGGGAAATAGTCCATTTTGGCAAAATACCTACCCATGTGGCAAATGTGGCTTATGAGAGAAGCTGTCTAATGGATTTGCCTATTCAGCTCTGACAATGAAGCTCCCCAAAAGATAGATTATGGGGATAGCAGGAGCAGTATAGTCTGTAGCTATGTTTAAAAATAAATTGCATATCCATCTCTTCTTCCACTGCTTGCTCTCCATCTTGCTGCCTTCTGTTTTCTGTCTGGCTTCTCATCTTCCATCCTATCACTTGTGCAACGTTTGGTGTTTTCCTTAAGAGCGCCAGCCCTGCAGCCAAGTGAGAATCTCATCACTATTTTTGGCTTAAGTAAGTTGTCTTAAAGCTTATGGAGAAAAGCTTGAAAATGTGACCTCGCCCAAAGGGCTCAAACAAAAAGGAAAGGGGGTGGGGAATAAACCCCAATTCTTGTTTTAAAAATCATGAGCTAAATAAACCCCATGATTTTTGAGGCTTGACTCTTGATTTTTGGAATGCTTGGCGTTGGCGGTACTTTAATTCTCCATCTTCAGTATGTGGCTCATCTCTTTTGTTCAAATTCCCACCCCCAGCTTCTTCTTGTAGATAGCTTTGCTTTCCTTTTGATGACCCTTCTGATCCTTGCTTTTCTCTCTAACCTCCTTGACATAACATGGCTTCTCATAAAATGCAGTCGAGTATTCAGTAGAGAGACTTCTTTATATCGGGTTCATCCATTCCAGCTTTAAAAAAAAAAAAAAAATGGTGGTATGAGGGTAAGCATTGTGTAATGCAGCAAGGCCTTCTTTCATAAGCACAGAATAGGGACTGGTGACTTAGGGACTGGTCCTGCAAACACATTAGTACGTGTTAGCTGGCCTGACTTGCCTGAGTGTGCTGGATGAATGCAAATCCTTCTCTCCCTTTTTTCTGTACTTTCCTTGGACCGGGTAGCTTTCTTGTCTTTGCTCAGAGCATCTTGTGACACTTCTGTGGGTGGTGGTTTTTTCCCTCCCATACGCACAGAATAAAAAAAATCAAAACATGGTTTGATTTCAGATTAGGGGAAACTACAAAGAAAGAACAAAAGTAAAGTCTCCATGACAGGAAGGTAGCATAAGAATGGTCACATGAGCACAGTGAAGCACTGCAGTGCTCTACATCTGAAATGAAACATAGTCACAGCACCCCTTCAACAAGGAGGGAGGCACCTTTACGTTTAAAGGTGCAGTGCAATGAAAGCTGAATGACAGTCTAATATCAGCTACATGGCACAGCTTCTGGGTTTTACAATACTGTTAGAATGATGATGATTTATACAGTTATCATTCAAAGGCCCCACTCAAGACTGGAGCCCCATTGTGGTAGATTTGTAGTTCTCTGCTTTTCAATAGCAGCATCCCCCTTTCCATCTAGCCAGGAACTGCCTCCTGTTTAGCCGTCGGGAAGGGGAGGGTGGCCATGACCTCTTGATAGCTGTTCATGACCCCCAAGGGGATCATGACCTTCAGATTTAGAACCCACCTGCTAGGCAACGTACAAACACATAGTGAAGCTTTTAGTCTCAAAGCCCCTCTGGTTTTACCCCCAAAAAAAAACCTTTCCAAGGTTCACTGAGGGCAGAAGAGGAAGATGTGAAAACAAAACAATAAAAAGGCTTAATTTAGGATAACGTAAGTAAATATAGGTGTTTAGCCAAGGGGATGTTTTTATTTCACTTATCTTGTTTGGAGTTATCTAATGATCTGTGGAGCATATCCCCGTTACTTGCTCTTGGCTTTTAGTAATCTCCAGGATTATTAAAGATATGCAGGATGGGCAGTTTTGTTTTTTTACCGAGTTGTAGGAAATATGGCCCAAATTCAGCCCTCACATGGACACGTGCAATTCCTGTTGATATAACTCGTTTTTGCTGGGGCTGAATTAATCGCTATATTTATAATAAAAATGGTTTTGATCTTAAGAGTTGGAGGACAAAGTGAGTCTAGAAACAGAAAAGGAACTTGTTGGGAGTTATCAAGTTGGGAAGGAGCGACTGTAGGCAGATGCAGGCTAAAATCATGTTAGTATGGAGAGAGTAAAATTAGTTTTCTGTGCATTGGCACCATGTTTTAAAAACTTTGGATTTTTAAGAATATTAAATACATGTTAATGTTCATACAAAGATGTGGAATGTTAATAAGCACCAACACTATGCAATGCACAGGCTTATGAAAAGGTATTTTGAAATATTTTCTCTAGTCTGGGGGGTTAGGCACTATATATGAAACTGGAGTGTTCAGTGCATAACAAGTTGATTGTTTTAAATCCCTGCTGGTTTATCTGGTTCCGCCTTTTTCTGTTTCCGCACATTTTAACTTTAATCTGGGCGAGTGCCTTGCTCTGTAAACTTTTTGTAGGAACTCTTTTTGCACATCAGTTAGCTACATATTTGCTGTATCTGCAGAACTTGGATCCCCTGTGTGAGGAGGTGGTGCCCTGAAAGTTTTAAAAACTGCTTTAGTTCTGAAACTGAGTCAAAGAGGTATTTTTAAAACTAGAAACAAGCCTTTATAATGGATGCAGAGAGTCCTTCCTTTCAGATGGGATTTGACATGCAAAGCTGGAAATAGTTTCCCTGTGGGACCACCATACACTTGACCTATTATCTAGAGAATACAAACTCTGTCTTGAGTTATTGGAACAAGCTGATTTATCTGAATAGAATTTTTGGCCTTGTGGATGCTAAAATCTGTAGCAAGTTTTTACATAATGGAAAATTTCTCTTTTGATTCAGACACAACGTAAGCTCCGTGGGGCAGGGACCTGTTCCTCTTTTATGCTTGTGATTCCAAGCGCACCAATATTCTGTTTAAAGAACAAATGAACCCACGGGCATCTGTCTGAACAGATGTTGCTCCAACACTAATGCATCCACCATAGCTAATGCGTGCACTCAGTCTTCCATGTTTGTTTGTTATTGACTTTTTTTATAGTGCTCATCAAAATAGTATGAGAGCTGAGCTGACGCTTTTGTGAAACCACAGAATAAAAATCATTAAGGACCTGATTCAGCAAAGCACTTACGTATGTGCTTAAGTCCCAGGCAGACTCAGTGAAATACTTCCTATCCTACCCCATCCCCAGCACGCTTCTGTGCTGCCTTCAGAGCTGGCCGGAAAACAGCAGCTGCTGGCCAGGCGCCCAGCTCTGAAGGCAGCACTGCAGAAGTCAGGGTGGCAATGGGCAGCCGGAGAGTGCAGAGCTGGGCCCTCAGACAGCAGCCGCCAGACAGCAGCACAGAAGTAAGGGTGCCTATACCATCCCATCCCTCCTTACTGCTGTGAGCTGCTGGCTGTGGGGCTGCCTTTGGAGCTAGGCTCCCGGCCAGCAGCTGCCCCTCTCCAGCTGCCAAGCTCTGAAGGCAGGGCCTCCACCAGCAGCAGAGCAGAAGTAAGGGTGGCAACACCATGACCCCCCTACAGTAACCTTGTGATCTCTCCCACCTCCCCACTACCTCCTTTTGGGTCAGTTACAACTCCGTGTACAGTTACAACACCGTGAAACTTCAGATTTAAATATCTGAAATCATGAAATTTATAACTTTTAAATCCTCTGACCGTGAAATTGACCAAAATGGACCGGGAAATTGGTTGAGTCCTATAAATAATTAACAGAAGAAGTATTTATTTCTGATAGGACAGTTTTTACTTTTTCTGTAGTTCATTGTTATAGCAACAGTGTGTGTTTTCATAATTACTTTTGAAAGCATTCTTCACGTTTTACATGCTTACAAAGGTTAAAAATATTCAGCCCATGACTGCATTAGACTGCAGAATTATATATCTTTGTTCTTCCCTTGTCGAAAGCCTTGCTGTCTTTAATCTCTGAAGCAATAACTGGAAAATGGCTGAGGGAAGCCAAATTTGTCTGGACTGCCTCCTCCAAAACATGGTACTTCACATAACAGAAGAAATGCAAGATGATGCCTAACTATGTGGCTTATATAAAAAGGGGAAAGGTTAATGTGGTGGTACCCACTCTACTTTTCACTAAGTCTGCAATCCACTGATTCCGTTGTCATTGTGAGCTAACAGCTCTGTGCTGGAGGCCATGCTGATTATGGATTACTCTTAAAATTATAAATCTCAACAAATACTTGTCTCAGCTCAGTTTTTGATGGATTAAAAATACCTCTTCGCTGACCGGCTTCATTTGGACTTCATAGAATCATAGAATATCAGAGTTGGAAGGGACCTCAGGAGGTCATCCAGTCCAACCCCCTGCTCAAAGCAGGATCAATCCCCAACTAAATCATCCCAGCCAGGGCTTTGTGAAGCCTGACCTTAAAAACTTCTAAGGAAGGAGATTCAACCACCTCCCTAGATAATGCATTCCAGTATTTCACCATCCTCCTAGTGAAAAAGTTTTTCCTAATATCCAACCTAAACCTCCCCCACTGCAACTTGAGACAATTACTCCTTGTTCTGTCATCAACTACCACTGAGAATAGTCTAGATCCATCCTCTTTGGAACCCCCTTTCAGGTAGCTGAAAGCAGCTATCAAATCCCCCCTCGTTCTTCTCTTCCGCAAACTAAACAATCCGAGTTCCCTCAGCCTCTCCTCATAAGTCATGTGTTCCAGTCCCCTAATCTTTTTTGTTGCCCTCTGCTGGACTCTTTCCAATTTTTCAACATCCTTCTTGTAGTGTGGGGCCCAAAACTGGACACAGTTCTCCAAATGAGGCCTCACCAATGTCGAATAGAGGGGAATGATCACGTCCCTCGATCTGCTGGCAATGCCCCTACATATACATCCCAAAATGTCATTGGCCTTCTTGGCAACAAGGGCACACTGTTGACTCATATTCAGCTTCTCGTCTGCTGTAACCCCTAGGTCCTTTTCTGCAGAACTGCTGCCAAGCCATTCGGTCCCCAGTCTGTAGCGGTGCATGGGATTCTTCTGTCCTAAGTGCAGGACTTGTCCTTGTTGAACCTCATCAGATTTCTTTTGGCCCAATCCTCTAATTTGTCTAGGTCCCTCTGTATCCTATCCCTACCCTCCAGCATATCTACCTCTCCTCCCAGTTTAGTGTCATCTGCAAACTTGCTGAGAGTGCAATCCACACCATCCTCCAGATCATTTATGAAGATATTGAGCAAAACGGCCCCAGGACCGACCCTTGGGGCACTCCACTTGATACCGGCTGCCAATTAGACATGGAGCCATTGATCGCTACCTGTTGAGCCCGACAATCTGGCCAACTTTCTATCCACCTTATAGTCCATTCATCCAGCCCATACTTCTTTAACTTGCTGGCAAGAATACTGTGGGAGACGGTGTCAAAAGCTTTGCTAAAGTCAAGGAACAACACGTCCACCGCTTTCCCCTCATCCACAGAGCCAGTTATCTGGTCACAGAAGGCAATTAGATTAGTCAGGCATGACTTGCCCTCGGTGAATCCATGCTGACTGTTCCTGATCACTTTCCTCTCCTCTAAGTGCTTCAGAATTGATTCCTTGAGGACCTGCTCCATGATTTTTCTAGGGACTGAGGTGAGGCTGACTGGCCTGTACTTCCCAGGATCCTCCTCCTTCCCTTTTTTAAAGATGGGCACTACATTAGCCTTTTTCCAGTCGTCCAGGACTTCCCCGATCGCCATGAGTTTTCAAAGATAATGGCCAATGGCTCTGCAATCACAGCTGCCAACTCCTTTAGCACTCTCGGATGCAGCACATCCGGCCCCATGGACTTGTGCTCGTCCAGCTTTTCTAAATAGTCCCGAACCACCTCTTTCTCCACAGAGGGCTAGTCACCTCCTCCCCATGCTGTGCTGCCCAGTGCAGTAGTCTGGGAGCTGACCTTGTTCGTGAAGACAGAGGCAAAAAAAGCATTGAGTACATTAGCTTTTTCCGCATCTTCTGTTAGGTGTGTCTAAAGGATGTGCTGGAAATCCAATAATTGCACTCTTCCATGGAACTTCCAGAAATTTTATCTGGAAGAATGTTTTATTTCAGGGCCAGATGAAGGCATAGACACTCAAAGCCTGTACCTAGGGCCACAACTTCTGAAGCCTTGTGATTACATCACAATCTCATCTTTCCTTAAATACTAACCCTCATGATTGTGAAGAAAATTTTAACATGAACCAAGTGTTGGTTGATGTAGTGACATGTGCCTGAGTCTGCAGAAAGCCTGAAAAAATTGTCCTGAAGTATAATTTGCCTCATATGACTTGGAGAAAGACCCACAGATCTGGGAGGCCCTGTCAGCTTAGGACTCTGTGTGACAGGTGGATTAGAGTGCAGCATGCTCAACACACCTCAGCAGCCAGGATGTATAAGGGCTGAAGGCCCTCTGCTGTTCCTAGAGGGGCGGAGGGGCCCAGTGATTCTGCCTTGTCTTTCTACGGGTGGAAGAGCAGGGCCATAGCGTGAGGCAGGGCTATGGGGTGGATCCAAGGAGACCCCCATGTTGTGATGTCCCAGGGCCCTGGATTATCTTAATTTGGTCCTGCCCCTTCTCTGTGACCTGCAGTGGGATTTGTTCAATTGGGCACTTCAATCCTCCTTTCTAAGGAGCTATCCTGGGGGACAAAGTCTGCCAGATACCACCCTATTCTGAGCTGTAGCAAAACTAACATTGTTGGCAGTTGCTAAATAACATTAAACTAGATGCCAGAACTGCATCTCTGGTTCCCTAAGCAACACTGCATTGTCATTCTGGAATGTTCTAAGGTTACAGGGTCACATTTCTTTCTTGGTAACAATAGGGAATTCAATACTGTAAAGGTCAGAGGACCAGGTACCACCCTACCTCTGTGGGTCTGTCTCCTGACTGTAATGAGGTTTAGATCTGTATCCTCTCTTGCTTAGAAATATAAAACAAGGCACTGACAAATGATGATGATCATTAGAATTGTGAAAACTGAATGCTAGGCTTCTCACTAGCCCAACTACTAGCTCTACTGAGGGGAATTTCCTATTTCTAAATACTAAATAGGAAACATTGTGTTATTCACATGGCCGTGAAACAGGCAGACTTCAGCTGTGATTTCTTTAGTCACTGGCATCAGTAGCTAATTTTGACAAGCCTGAAAGATTTGCTTTTCTTTTGTGAGGCACGATGGGCTTTCAGATATTAAGTGTTTTGGAGCAGAAATTCCTGAGTGAAGTCAGAAGGAATTAGAAAACCAGTGTCAGCTGTGAGAAACCATCAGAAATATGAGCTGAAATGAGCTATCGCTCCCTTCAATTTAGCACTTCATTTTCCTGTGCATGGAATGGTTTTTGAGTGTAAAGTCACTGAACTTGAATCATAGAATAGATAGGTTGGAAAGTCCTATTGGTCTCACTGAATGGCTAGAACTATTTATAATATCTGACTCTTGTAAATACTTAATCTTTGAATGTAATTGATGTTCCCAGTATATTGGTTATATGTCTAGCAAGTCCTATAGCAGCGGAAGATGGAGCCCTATAGGTTGGTGAATAGGGAGTGCTGTGTTGAGTTCAGTGCCTGCTTTTGTCAAAGGATATGGTAAATTTTCCCATCTGAGGTTTTTGTTAAATCAATATTGGACGTCTTTGTACAAAATAGGGTCTAGTCCAACCATAAATGATTTGGGGCGAGTTTCAATGGCCTGTGCTACGAAGGAAGTCAGGCTAGCTGATTATATAATGGATTTTACGGTCAGAAGGCACTGTTAATCTGTACAAGCTAAAATTCCCATTTACTTTTCCCAGTTGTATACTCCTTATGCAAGTAAAGCTTCCACTGATGTCTTATGTTATAATGTAGTAATATTTGGTACTTGCCTATCAGCTGAGCATCTTAAAGAGCACTATGATCGTAACTTAATCCCGGAAATGAGCCCCGGCTGAAAAGTTTGGATCTGGGTCTGAATCTCATGTTGCTCAATAGTGACTCCTTTGGCCAACTAAGCAGCATTATTACAGGACTGAAGTGAGCCCAAGTTCTCTTCTAAACCATAAAATATAACCACTTCTAACATGGATTGAACACAGCCATATTTATAAGATTTTTTTTTTCTCCTGCATATGGACATTAAAAATAGTTACAGCCAGGCTAAACAAGAAGTAAGACTGAGTGGACTTGCAGGCTCTAAAATTTTACATTTTTATCTAGAATGCAGTTTTTTTTGTACATAATTCTACATTTGTAAGTTCAACTTTCATGATAAAGAGATTGCCCTACAGTACATGTATTTTTCAATTCACCTAATACAATTTCTTTTGTTTTTTACAGGGCAAGTACTTGTAATCAAAAATAAATATGAAGTGAGCACTGTAAACTCTGTATTCTGTGTTGTAATTGAAATCAGTATAATTGAAAATGTAGAAAACATCCACAAATATTTACATAAATGGTATTCTATTAACAGTGCAATTAATCATGCAATTAGTTTTAATTGTGCAACAGCCCTAGTATTTAATCTAAATAAAAATCTGATTTTTAAATGATCAATCTTTATCCACTCTACTTGAGTCCCAGTCCAGTGCCCTAGCCGCAAGGCCATCCTAGCCCACCTTCACTGCCTCCTGTAGAGATGCACTCATGGTTGTGATAGGGTGCATATTCCACACTGGCAGTGACAGGGTTAAGGGGAAGTGGCGAACCCAATTAGCCCATTCTGTGACACCTTGAGGGGAGACAGATGATTAAGAATTAGAACCAGACTGGGTGGTTCCTATAAAGGAAGGGCAGCAGGAAAAGGACGTTGTTGCCCTGGAATCAGGGGGGACTAATAGTGACTTGGCTGGAGGGTTGAGTTATGAGAGGAGGCAGACTGCCCCTGGGCCGAGGTGGCTATTGGCAATGGATGCCGGATGAAGAGCCAAGCCACAAGGGGGTGCGCTAGTGGCAAATCCACTCCTCTACAGATGGTAGACTTTTTTAAGAAGCCTAGTTCAGACAAGGGTAAAGATGCTGTGACATTCTGTGATTGCACAGAGACGGGAAAAGGAGTGGATTCAACAAGGATAAGGAGGTCCCATCACAACAGGACATTTTCTTTAGCTGTGAAAAAGCCTTTGTAGCTCATGGAATATTGGCATAAACACCCTAAATTCTATCAAACCTCACAGCTTGTCAGCTCTGTCTTTGAGGAATTTTATATTTCACTGGATGAATTGCCCTGTGAGAGATCTGGTCATTGCTATGGCAACTAAAGTTAAATTTAGCTGTTCAGTGTAAGCTGTGACTTTCAGAATTTTATCCTCTCGGATACTTTGAACTCCATTAGGATGGAACTTGATTTAGAAGCTGTCAGCATGGATGCTGTTTTCCTAATGAACTGTTTTTAATTTGCTGCTCTAGAAGTACAATGCGCCAGTTTTCTACCTATTTTTTTAGGTAGGCCTTATCTAGACACACGAGTTGCACCAGTTTAACTTAACTCAGTTTTTAAACCAACTTAGTTAAAACCAGTGCAAATTCTTATGTGAACATTTCTATTTCATTGTAAGAGTGGCTTATTTCAGTTTAGTTTAAACCTGTTCCTAATGTATTTAAGGTGAACTCAACCTTAAATAAGTGTCTCAAAGCCTTCTGTGCCAGTTTATCATCACATCTCGTCAATTAAGTTGGGAAAGCTTGCTCACGTAGACAAGCCCTGACTATACAAATTAAAGGACAATTTGGCAAAGAGTCACTCCCTAAAGTTGGACCATTGAAAACCTAAAAACTCTTCAGAAATGGCTATTTGCTTATAGAGAGGTGCCCTGAAAATCAACTGAGTTCTCCCCGTCTGATCTCCTATATAGAAGAAACGTGAGGGGACCCCTAAATCTTAATAGATGCTCCTGGGAGGGGACACTGAGGCAAAGAGACAGTAACTGAATATACACACAGTCCAGAAAAAAGTTAAGACATGATGGATGTTCAGACAAATCTCAAGGACAGTCAGTCCCAGCAAAAGGCGTTGTACGACTAACACACTTGTAAGTGCCCCTTTTAAATAGGGGACTTGGTGTTGGTGTTAAGATCTCTGGAGGAAAAAGTACAAAATGCAAAATTTTTGGGAAGGACATTTTTGAGGTGAATGAAGATACGCCTCTTAAACCTCATGGTAATGCTGTCCCACAGCTGGTACATGTAAACAGGCTGAAAGCTTATCACAGCTGTGAAGCCATAGCAAACATGATCTGTTGTGCCTCAGTTTCCCCTCTCCACATCTCCCAATTGATTTGATGGCTGAATGCCAAACTGACTCAGCTCTAGAAAGCATCGAGTTTTTTCAGTGAGTTAACACCAATTGAAAAAGCAGAGGTGTTGTCTAGCAAACGGGGAAGACTCACTTGGTGACTCAAAATCATTTCAGTAGGACCACAGCCATGTCCCAACAGAAATACAAAGTATACTGTACCCCGCAAGTGGTAACCAAAGCTGGTGGAAACGAGTGTGACTGAGGTGTGCTGGACCAGGACTGCAGCTATACACAGACTCTCAGAGTGTGACCTGCACACTGTTTGTGAGGGGCCCAGGTTGGGAGCTACAGCAGCTAAGCATTGTGGGACACCCCAGGTTGCAGGGCAGAAGTGACACAGCCCTTCACTGGTCTAGATTGCACCCTAATATGTCATACCAGCATGTAATTTAAAAACATTATCCATTGAATTACCACTCTTTTAATTACCCTTTTGGGTAAAGATTTGGGGGTCATGGTGGATAATCAGCTGAATGTGAGGAAGGATGTCAATAGATTGGAGAGGGTTCTGAGAGGGTCCACAAGAATGATTAAAGGATTAGAAAACCTGTCTTTTAGTGATACACTCAAGGAGCTCAA
This sequence comes from Eretmochelys imbricata, assembly GCF_965152235.1. Classification (NCBI taxonomy): domain Eukaryota; kingdom Metazoa; phylum Chordata; order Testudines; family Cheloniidae; genus Eretmochelys; species Eretmochelys imbricata. The sequence continues at coordinate 194,020,573 of NC_135573.1, forward strand.
GAGAGGTTAAGGAATGACTTTTTTTATAGCTTATAAATAACTACCTGGGGAACAAATAATAATGGAGTCTTCAATTTAGCTGAGGAAGGTATAACACAATCCAGTGGCTGGAAGTTGAAGCTAGACAAATTCAGACTGGAAATCAGGCATACATTTTTAACAATGAGGATAATTAACCATTGGAACAATTTACCACCACGGATGATTTTTTTAAATCAAGGTTAGATATTTTTCTAAAAGATTCTGCTCCAGGAATTATTGGGGGAAGTGCTATGGCCTGTGTTTGTACAGGAGGTTGGACTAGATGATCACCGTGATCCCTTTGGCCTTGGAATCTATGAATTGAAGTGCTGCCTGAATTATCAGGAAAACATCCTGGCTATGATCGAATAGACCAGAGTAGTCTCCCAAGGAGTGTAGTGGGTGTGAGAAGCTTGGCAAAGCCCAGTTACTTGAAAAGTTTAAAGTCGGTCAGGAACCAAGGGAAAATACCCTGCAGGATACAATCCCGCAGTGGCAGAACTAGATCTAGTAGGTCTTTTCCATCTCTGACTTCTGTGAATGATAAAAATAGGATTTTTGTCTAGAATTCAAGTGAACTATTTAGCTTTTTTGAAACCAGTTTCAGAAAAATGGCTGTAGGTCTGGATCAGGATCCCTGGAACTTCTGCAAAGCTTTCCATGTGACTGTTTAAAGGAACAGCCTGTCATAAGATCGAAATGCACCTGTAATGCCTATGAAATAACCCTAAAAAAATTTGCTCCAGTTTCCCAGTGGTTACATCCTTGACTTGCAGGATACATTGGTGCATATTACTCTGTGGCATGAACATAAGATTGTCATTCTTGTATAAACTGATTTAGGACTCCAATGTTTTGTTTATTCCCTGTGGCTAACAGCTATTGAAGTCATGTCTGGATTACTGAAGATTTCTCTGCAACATGGCTCAGGGTCTTAAGTGTTGTAGAGAAGGAAAATTCCTACCCAAAACATCTGTGTGTGTGTGTGTGTGTGTGTGTGTGTACACACAATCTTTGGGATGTCTGTTCTCCCTGCTTTACTGCCACCACCAGGTGAAATAAACTATCACCATTCCATTCACCATTCACAGCTGTTAATTTACCAGTGTAGCCCTTCCATTTTCTCTAGTGCTTCAAACGTGGTTGCTCACATTGCAATGGGTGGCTCCTATGCCGCACCAAGACTTCTGGAAGGGTGCCCAGCCCAGCAGCCACAGCAGAGGGCTGAGAATGGGATTTTCTAAAAGGCTCAGCATTGGCCTAACTCTGCTCTCCTTGAAATCCATAAGAGTTTTACTGTTGATTTCAGCAGGAGCAGAGTTAGACCAATGGCAAACACTTTTGAAAATCCCACCCTAGATGATACCCATCTGGTTGCATGTTTAGGCCACAACTGCCCCACCTAAAATTTGATCTATAATTGCCATATTCACTCCTTCTCATAGTGGAGAGGGGTGACCTGATTACGACTTTTCTGAAGGGAACTTCAGGAGCAGTAGCCCCTTCTGATTATTTAGTGGAGGGGTTTTTATGAAATGACTGTATCGTGAATGCCAGTTTCATGTTTACCCAGCCCAGGAAAGGGTAATGACTTACACTTGAGAAGCAAGCCTGCTCCTTCCAAGATATCTTGCCACAGCCCTGCAGATCCTACATCAGAGGGCGGATATGCCAGGCAGCACAAAGGCAGGGAATAAATCAACAGCAACACCTAGGACACACCCTTGGAGTGTACTTGTGGTCAGGGCTGTACAGCTGCAGGTATACGGCAAATTTCCCTGAATATTTATTTCCCAAATATTTATTGCAAATCCACATCACAAGAATAACCACCACAATTTGTAGGCTTCTTGGTAGTCCCAGTTTAGAAACCAAAGATTTGAATAAATATGGAAAGGGAGTTATACTTCCACTCCAAGGCATGGACCCTCCAGGTGAAGGCTGAGACTCTGATGTAAACGTGGTCTGGATTGGAACTTGAAGAGTTACCTACGCAGTGTCTCCAAGGCAACCCAGGGATGCACTTTCCCCAGCACCTGGCTGGAAACTACTTCTAAAGACTAGCCTGGAGCTCTGTGCCACTGACCATATCTGCTGCCTGTGACTTGCTGGTGGGAGTCTGGAGCTGGAAACCACACCAGCAGGAGCCTAGTTTCTGTGACTTGCTGAGTTGGTGGTAGGAGAGACAGGGGAAAAGCTGTGAGATCCTAATCCAGGGTTAGAGCCCAAAACTAATTCTCTCCTTCCTGAGGATACTGGAGATCTAAACTTTTGAGTGCATGGGAGAAGACAGTTAATTCTCAGTTGGCTCAAACAGCTGCAGAGCTTATGTGAAAAATTTTCTTTATCTCTGGCAAGGTGCAGTTGCTGTGTGTAATAAACTCCTCTGAGCTGGATTTTTGTTTCTTTAGACTCAATTTTAACTGAGGTAAGGGATGCAATTTCAGGGCAAAATGACAAAGTATTTTATGTAAACATATCTAATTCTTAACAGGGCCCTACAAGTAATAGGTGGGAGACAGTCATTTTTTCTCTCTCTGCTTCAAGCCCAACTTTTCCCCCTTAACTTTTCCCTTGAAGTGGGAAGTAGCTATACACAGAACATGGCTATAGACTTACAGCTATTGTCCCACCAATTAGGGGGCAGAAGGTTTATTGCAGTTTTTTGTGGGTATGTACATTATTACGCATTACACCTCGTAGGACACGCACACAACTGCTGCGAATTACACCTGGTAGGACACGCACAGTTCGAATCTAGGCTGAGGCACATAAACAAAGTCCACAACTGCAGAGTTCCCAAAAAACACCAAGTTTATTATGCTCGAGCGTGGTGGCCCCCTGCTAGCCAGGAGGGGACCCCGAATACAGATTATACAAAGGTTATATACTTTTTAGCAAAGCATGTTGCCCTCGTGCATCGGAAACCTTAGCCAATAAACAAACCCTTTTCTTATCTACCACCTATCCCTGCTTGGTACAACCTCTGGTGTCCAATAGCTTTCCACCCTCCCCAGCCCTCTGGCTAGAAATTTGAGGTAGCCAGAAGGATCCCATGTATAATATGGGGAGTGGGTTAACCTTTCATGTCATTGCTTCCAAAGACTGTTGGTGTGCAAATTTTAACAACACAACATATGAGATGGTGGTGGGACACAATGAAGCAGGTGTGTCTAGTCCTTTTGCAATGGACAAAATTGATCTTATTTTAAGGAGCTCATCAAGAGATTCTCTCCCCACTTTCTTGTCAATGACCAGGAAAATTGCTGAGATGATGAAACAATGAAATAAAGAAACTCAGATGTTTAAATATATAGTTTTAAATAATTTACATGCTCTTACTTTCCAGCTTTAAATCCTTATATCTGGGTGAGGGTGCACCACAGTACAAAAAAGATCAAGATGTAAAATAATTAACTTGTATTGATATGAAAAACCCAGTAAAGCTGATACAGACCTAAAAAAGACTGATCATTAAGTGCCTTTCTTCCTTTTTGGATTGTTGAAGCCATTGAGATTCAAATGATTTAAAAATACATAAATGAGCTATAACTAGAACACTATAATAAACACCTCTAGCTGTAGATGCATAAGTATTCATTTTAAATTAACAGGCTAAAAACAGAATTTTTTTATTCCTTGCTTATGTTCTTCAAAACAGCATCGATTGGGATTGATACAGTTTTTAAATTTGGTGTTCCTCATTCCTGCTCTTTATGTCTTTCACATTTCACTCAGCTTAGACAATGAAACCAGACAAGTCAGAGACACTTCCTGGTTCTTCTGCATCAGTACAACACAATAGACCCAAACTTCAATAGGGTTTAAGTGGATGTTTTAAGTGCTTTCATGATCAGGGCTATAGTTTTTGAGGCTTCAGCACAGAAGGAGAATATAAAGGATAAGAAGCATGGTCTAGTGAGTAGGGTGTTGGACTTTGATTCAGAAAATCTGGGTTCAGTTCCTAACTTAACCAAGAGCTCCTTTGTGGCACTAGGAAAGTCACTTAATCTACAGTGTGCCTTAGTCCTCCATCAGGGAGGATAAAATCCATTAATGATCATAAGGCGCTCCAATGATGAGGGGGCATATAAGAGCTGAGAGAGAGAGAGAGAGAGTTTAAATAAAATACACTGTTTTCACTGGAATCTAAAAAATATTAATCCACTTCTATTTGTAACTGACTTGGTTCAGGCCTTTCTCTTTTTAAAATTAAAATTAAAATGTGGTCTTGACAGCTTGGCAAAGACCCCTGAAATACAAGGTTAGTGACTGTATAATTTCCCACTGCCACTCTTGACCATGAATGATTTGAAAAACATAAACAGAAGACATGAACACTGGAAATAAAAATTGCTCTCAAGTCTTAGGTAAAATAAAACAATTATTTGGCAATTATTTAATTGCCAGTTAATCCATAGGTTGGTTCCAGAGTAATAAAATACAGAGAGATTTAGTTCAGGAATTAGATTAGTCCATCAGTGTTCGGCAAATAGAGTCTGCTTCTTACCACAACTCCTGTTCCAGACAGCAATTTAACACAACTATTTTTATGTGAGGATGCCCTATTGGGATAGCGCAGTGAATCTAGTCAGTTGCAAAAATGAATGCTTTTATTCTTCAAATAAAAATAGTGTCATGGATCTTTCAATCCTCCCTGCAGACAGAAGCTTGATTTAAAATGTCATCTGAGAGACCATATCATGAGAAGCACATATTTCCTAGCTCAGTGCTTGGTTGTTGGCAGAATGCAATAAAGGCTTCTCAGACATGACATGAGGGTAGATACTGTGGGTCCTGAGGCAGATCTCATGTTCCATCATTGCGTCACAATACTTAGGCATCTGATCCACAAAATATAAGGGTATAGGACCAGGTTCTACATTCTCTGGACCATGATTACAGGATGGTCCCCACCCAACGTAATGAATTTATCTATGCTATTTAATATAAATGTTCTTTTATGAAGAGATGATAAAGCTGAAGCCTTCATAATGCAGCATTTACTAAAGTATTTGATGTAATTGAATTTTCCCCATAAACAAAGTGACTTTCAGATAGTTAGTATCAATAATATTTCAAGTGTAAAGTTCCTTAAGTAGAAAGCTCTCTCTGTTATTATTATTTAAATGCTGCCCCCAAAAAACATCTTTCTCTAATGAGGCCAACAAACCCTAGTTTCTCCACACTAAGGCCCGCATTCAGCAAGGGGCCTAAACTCATGCCTAACTTTAAGCATGTCAGTAACCCTGTTGACATCAATAGAACTACTCAAATGCTTAAAGTTAAGCATGAGCTTCAGCTCCCTTGCTGAACTGAAGCCTAAAGAACTTTGACAGCATTTATTTTGTTGGGGGGGGGGAAATCAAACAAATCGTGGGCTCAATAATATGCCAAAGGTTACTTGTATTTCTCCATCCCATCCTTTTACTGCTCATTGTCCATTTAGAGATGAAGTGCTTCAGGGCAAGGCCTTTCATAGAGGATTAGGGTTGGAAGAGACCTCAGGAGGTCATCTAGTCCAACGCCCTGCTCAAAGCAGGACCAACCCCCAACTAAATCATCCCAGCCAGGGCTTTGTCAAGCCAGACCTTAAAAACCTCTGAGGATGGAGATTCCACCACCTCGCTCGGTAACTCATTCCAGTGCTTCACCACCCTCCTAGTGAAATAGTTTTTCCTAATATCCAACCTACCCCTCCCCTACTGTAACTTGAGACCATTGCTCCTTGTTTTGTCATTTGCCACCACTGAGAACAGCCGAGCTCTATCCTCTTTGGAACCCCCCTTCAGGTAGTTGAAGGCTGCTATCAAATCCCCCCTCCCTCTTCTCTTCTGCAGACTAAATACACAGCTTTGTCCTCACGTGTCTCTGTAAAATGCCCTAGTCCACATTTGGAACTGTATAAATAACAATTGTATTTCATTATTTATACAGTGCCAACAGTGCGTAGGTTCCAGTGTCTTAAAACCATCTGCTTGGCGCTGTATAGGTCACAAAGAAGAGCTCTGCCTTGAGAAGGTAATAAGATAAATGCAGAATTCACTGGGCTAGAGAGGAAAGTCTAGCCATAGGGAGCGAGATGGAAAAAGGACAGAGTTTGAGAAGGAGATGAAGGGAGAGACGAGGCAGGTATCATGGATGGAGTAAAGGAGGATGGTAATAAGAAATTAGGCCAGAGGGGTAGGTAGTGGTAGGTGAAGAATAGATGTTTGAACTTCATGTTGAAGATGAGAGGAAACCAGTGGAGGATTCAAAGATTGTGGCGAAACTAGTCTGAATGATCATCAGGAAACTAGTTAGCTAACTGTTGGCTCTGTGGGATTGAGGATGGGTGAACTGGAGTGGATGTGTTCAAAACACAGGAAACATGAAAAGTTTGCTGTGCGTCTGCATTCTGGCTTCAGGCCTGACTGTCAGTTGAAATACTATGAGAAATAGCTGCTTGCTGTATCTCTGATCTGCAAGCCCTGCAAAATCTCCTGAGAGAGAGACTTCTTGCCATGTTTCCAGCCCAATTTCTTGATGCTCTGGAGAGGGAAGGAAGTATCTTGTTACTGTGGGCTGGGTGAACCCGAGGGGGCAAAGTGTGTGGGTTGGGGGGGAGAGTGTGTGTGTGAGGGTGACAGGGCACTTCACAGGCAGCAACTTGTGTGGGGAAGTAGACATATTCTGGGGGAAACAGCTCTTTCTGTTTGGGGCCAGGTATATCACTGAGTTGCTCCCCACCAATGTGCTGGCTCACAGAGTTGCTCAGTTGGTAAGTACTTTGCAGATGAAAAGTTTAAATGCTGCTTAGTGATTTGAATGCATTCAAAAACCGGTAGGCGAACACTTCAGCCTCTCTGGCCACTCAGTAAAAGATTTAAGGGTGGCAATTTTGCAACAGAAAAGCTTCAAAAACAGACTCCAAGGAGAAACTGCTGAGCTTGAATTAATATGCAAACTAGACACCATTAACTTGGGTTTGAATAGAGACTGGGAGTGGCTGGGTCATTACATATATTGAATCTATTTCCCTGAGATAAGTTTCGCACACCTTCTTGTCAACTGTCTAAATGGGCTACCTTCATTATCACTACAAAAGATTTTTTTCTCCTGCTGATAAAAGCTCATCTTAATTAATTAGCCTCTTATAGCTTGAATGGCAACTTCCACCTTCTCTGTGTGTGTGTGTGTGTGTGTGTGTGTATATATATATATATAATCTTCTTACAATATGTTCCATTCTATGCATCCGATGAAGTGAGCTGTAGCCCACAAAAGCTTATGCTCTAATAAACTTGTTAGTCTCTAAGGTGCCACAAGTACTCCTGTTCTTTTTGCGGATACAGACTAACACGGCTGCTACTCTGAAACCAGTGATTTGTAAGTAAGCTTCCTGCCTCAGGGAAATCAACAGAGTTAGAATGAATGGGGTACATGTCCATTTACACTTGCAAACATGCTAAACATTTGGGCTAAAGTTGCCAAAACAGTTTTTAAGGCTGGTCAATTTCCATCCCCTGCTGTTTCTCAGGATTTTTCATGTTACAGGATTACACTCCCCAGCCCTGTTATTTGCTTAACAAATTCTGGAATTACAATATTAAAATACCTTTAGTTTTAGCATGTAAATCTCTGCTATATTGTAGAAATACACTGACCCTCTTCACACACACCCCCATTAAAACAATCTTAGTTCTGAACTATGCAGCAAATATTCATGGCTCCTTGCCCTATCTGAGGTGAATGTTTTTTTTTCGATCAAATTCTTTTTCTGTTCCATGTTCTCTTCTCCCCCTTCCCCCTTTTCTCTCTTTCTCTGGTAACTTGGTATTTTTAACACTAGGTCAGGAGTACTCGCTTAGCATATGGCCTCAGGGTCACATGTGCTCTGTAAAGGCTTCTCAGGTGACCTGCAGAGATGTTTTAATGAAATAACTAAGCCATTTCAGAGCGTTTTCCTCCAGTTCTGATCTCCAGTGATTTGCTAAAAGGAGGGTAAAAAATAAAAACAAGCAAGAGATGAAGGCTAAAGCAGTTATTTCTGGCAATATTGAGGAAGAAGATCTAGGAGGAAAGCTAGCTGATCTGATGGAATATTAAGACAATCCTTCCAAATTTTCATCATTTTAAAAGAGATGGTATTGGCTTGGCAATGGCTCCATCAGGCATAGATAGTAGGCTGATTGGCCCTTGAGCAACTTTGCAGTGAATACCAATGTACTAAATCACCGAGGGGGTTCATATGCAGTTGCCACCACCATTGCTAAATGTAAGCAAGAACTGGGGGTGAGGGATGGGGCCAAGAAACTAATGACTAAATGAGAGCAACAGAATTTGGGATTTTACCCAAAAAAGCTGAAGGAACAGATTTCATTCAGGCTAGGGTACAGACTGCAGCAGTAAGTTCAATTCTGATTCTATTCTCAAATATTTCTTGGGAAATGACTACATACTGAATGCAGAACTTGCTGTCCACAATCAAAAAACAAGCTTGATTCACCCCCTGTATTCCTGAACACTCTGGTTGTGTTGAAATACAGCACTCATTTTAAATTGACAACAGTGAAATAGAAGGCTTTGAGAAAACAAACTCCCTCCAAACTGATCCTTAACTTCATTTCCTCTGATGGCTCTGCTTATTTCTGAGCTGGATTTCATAGGTCACTTGTGGGGGGGGTTCTTCTAATTTTAATTTTTGTCCCATCAGGGGTTGTTCCTTCATAGGATTTCTACCATGAATTCTCACATGGAGATACGGGTCAAGAAGGATACCTGACTGCCTTTTTAGTTGCTGGGTCCTAAATTATTCCATATTTTATTCATTTAGGAAGTTTCTCTGACATAACTCTCCTGAAACAATGAGATCACATTAGAAAAGTAGATTATGGGCCTGTCCTGGTTTTTTTTTAAGAATATAACACTTTTTTTTAAATGGACTTGGTTTTTACCAAACACCATTCCTATTGAAATGTAAATCTTTTTCAAAATGTTTCCAAAAATACACGCAGATAATCCATATGAATAGTTTATTTCTCAAATGCACTTAGTGTATTTTTTCAGTTGCTGAATAGTAAAAGCTGCAGAATATATTTATAAAATACACTAGAAATAGCCTGGAGACAGTTGTGAAATGTCAAGGACATGGGAGTTTTGCCAGAATAAAGGCTGCAGAATCAGGCCCTGTACTTTTTTTTTTTAAATTGTCCAAACAATCTGACACATAGAATGTTTATGGAATGATAAGCTGCCCTTTACTGTCCTGCATTTCCTCCATCCTCACTAGATCAGGCATTCACAGACCTAGGTGAACCAGATGCTAGTTTGCTTAATGTGCTTTTCCTGTCTTAGAATCTTGCTCTCTGGATTCTGCCAACACTTGCTGTAGGTTTTAGAGCTGGTTTTCATGGACACTCAGGCTACTGCTTGCTTAGTACGGGCTTAGTTATAAGGCAATGGGATAAATCATTTCCTGCCATAAGTCCGTTGCCATAAATGGGGTATTTTGGACCCAGGCTCTCAGGTGATGTAAACTGAGGTAGCTCCATTGAAATCAGTGGCATATGAGCACTCACTGAGAAGCCTCCTTCCTGCCTGAAAAAGGAAATGGGATTGCTTCATTGTGCTCCTAATATCTTCTGCATAAATATGATGGTTGGCTGGACTAGGTTTGCTATAGCTCAGACAGTGCCCTGGGCAAACCAAAATGTAATGCCCTTTTCCTTATGATCCCTTTTCATTTGACTGTCAAACACCCTGTCTTCCCATTCCTGCCGCGGCTTGCAATTCACTTATTGATATGACTTCTGTCTGGTTTCCCTCACTTGCAGCTGACTGCATCATTTTTTTTGAGCTTTCATGCATCAAAGGAATCAACTTTCAGCCTGTTAAGACTTCTAGATACAGCTTTGAAGCCTGGATGTATCCTGGAGGCAGAACAGAAGCTCTGCAAATGAATGAATGCAAGAGGCAGAAACACGGACTATAAGGGCGCAGGACTTAGTAGATTTTGCCAAAACTTCCCAAACTTGGCTAATCCAGGGTGCCAGCTACTTCACCCATGTCCTAGAGCCCACTCTGTGCTAGCCTTAGAAAAACTTAGGGAGTGATTTTGATCTATTAATCAAGAGTAAAATCTGCAGCCTACCTTGATCACAGCTACCCACTGTTTCATTTGCACATGCTAATGCAATTTTGCTCTGAATGAATCTGGTCCGTTAAGTTGATGAAGAGAACATTTTTTTTCTAGTAAGTTTTCATTTGGTGCACACGCAGCCTGTCACCTTGAAAGTTAGAACTGGAAAATGTATTCTTCGGATAGCTAAAGAAAAAAACGCATGATTAACTAACCAACCACTGGGTGCCACTATTGCGCTACATAAATGAAGCTGAAAGAGTAAAATAAACTAAAGATTTTTAGACTGTCACATTGGACACATTCAGCATTTCCACAGTGTTTAAAGCGATTTTAGAAAATTCTGTTACAACTAAGTTTGTCCAAAACTGACAGGTGTCATTACAGAGAGGAATATCCACCTTCCCCCTGCCCTCCCCCTCCCTGCAACACACACACCTTTACTACATGATCACCAGACTTGCTGAAAAGTTCACGGAGGCCTACTACCTTTTTCTATTACAAACTCATCCCCCAACATACTATATTGTCAAAGCCGAACACTGCTGGTTTAGTTTCTCTATGGTATGTATATTAGAGGTGGAGAATGTGAAAAGCGTTTGGCTTTGTAAAAAGAAAAGGAGTACTTGTTGCACCTTAGAGACTAACCAATTTATTTGAGCATAAGCTTTCGTGAGCTACAGCTTACTTCATCGGATGCATGGCTTTGTGTAATTGAAACTAGTTGGTGTAATTGATGGTAGAAAGATAGACTTCTTCTCAAAGCTCCAGTCTGTCAAGATTATTAGTAAATATATTGGAACTCTATTAATAATACTTACCACTTAGATTTAAAAAAATCTGTCAACCTGAAAGTACTGTACAAAAGGCAAGAAATCCCTATTTTACAGTCTGGGAGACTGAACCACAAAGAGGTGAATTTGCCCAAGGTTCTATAATGAGTCAAAGGCAGGACCAGGAACAGAATCCAAGCTGCCCGAGTCTTATTCTGACTCCACTACTCTATGTAGTGAACAACACTATCTCCCACACTGTGTTATAGTGAAGTTTTAGCTCAGAATAACTCTCTATAAGAGGAGGTTCCCTATAATAAAATTGCCATTTGAAAGAACTGTTGAAACAGTAGAATAACCATCCTGTAGTAAAGACACTGGACTGGACAGCAGAAGATCTGAGTTCTATTTCAGCTCTCCCACCGACATCCTCCATGACCATGGGCAAGTCCACTAATTAATCTGTGCCTCAGTTATCCATCTCTAAAATGAGGATTAAAACACTTCTTTACATTATGAGGATAAATTAATGAACGTTTGTGACGCATTTAGCAACTAGTAGGTTTGGAAAGATTAGATTTTTATCAGTAAATATTAGTAAATGTCAATTTCACTGTACACACAGGAAGAAGTATTTTCATCAATAATTAAAATTTAGAGGCAAAGTAAGAAAAATGCTGCTTGAGAACTTATGAGAGTCTGATTTAAGGATAATTAGTGTGTACATTTTGACATGTGATGTTGACATTTTGTGTTCAAACCATTATAATGCTTTAGCTTTTTGAATCTCAACGTCTGTCAGTAAATAGTCTTCCCGCAGCTCCCATTGGCCGGGAATGGCAAACCGTGGTCCCTGGGAGCTGCAGGGGGCTGTACCTGCGGATGGTCAACGTAAACAAATTGTCTCACAGCCTGCCAGTGGATTACCCTGATGGGCCGCGTGCCGAAGGTTGCCGACCCCTGCTCTAAGCCCACAAGAGAGCTCTCTTATCAATTTAAATACCTCAGCTCCTGCGAGAAGCAGTAGCTATGTCAGCAGGAGAAACTCTCCCACCAACATAGCACTGTCCACAGCGGCACTTAGATCAGTGAAACTTGCGTCGCTCAGGGGAGTGTTTTATTCACACCCCTGAGTGACAACTTATACCATCTTTAGCTTTAGTATGTACATAGGCTTAGATTGAGCTTTAAAACAGCAACAACAACCAAAAAAGCTGTCTTAGGTGTTGAAGCCCTTTTAGTTTAACAGTATTGTTTTATGGCGTCCCTTTCTCAATGGTCCAAAAGCGTCGTCATGAATCCACGTGTGTAGCCTTCAGGTGAATTTTTTCAATAAGTTTTCAATCTATGTGACCAAGGCCCCATAATCTAAGAGTGAAAACCCCATCAACCACATCTTCTGGGAACCTTAAGGAGTCTCTTCTTCTACCATATAATTCACATTGTAATGAAACTTCCCTTTGCCATCATGCCCACAGCTTAGCATATGTCTTTCTCCCATATTGCTTTTACCTTATTCAGATATGAGGCTTGCGTCGCATTGATTTTGATGGGCTTTGGATCAGGCCCTTGGTATTTTAATAGATGACTTGTTGAAGGAAATTCTTCTGAAGACTTCTCACCGAGATCTCAGGCCTGCTTTTAGGATAATATTTTTGTCCAATTTACAATCAGCACACAAGTGAAGATACACAAATGGTGTCTTTCAGTTCAAACTAATGTTGAGTATATTGGATTTGATATGGTGTAAGATTAACCTCTGCTTAAACTTCATGTCAGAGGATGTTCTCTAAAGAAAATGTTCTGTCTTCAATCTCTCTCATCACCTTTCTCTTCAAATTATTTTCCAAATAATTGTACATTAAAATGAATGATACATCCATCTGGGATACAGACAGATATACCCTCATGGGCCAGAATCTACACTTCCTGGAAAGAAAAGTTTAGCTTGCTCGGTTGCTTTTCCATTCAAGCATTGTGGTAAAAGGAGTTATTCATAGGCTGGAATCACCTGTTTAGGGGTTCATGCAAATTAAAAGGTCTATATCCTGCCATCAGTCTGTGTGCGGAACTCCCTGCTGAAATCAATGGCAAGATATAGCTCTACCAGAAGGATCCCCAAAAGCTGTTTTAAAGGCCTCAGAAGCGCTTGCTTGGAAAACTCATTAAACTAGTGGATGTTTATTTGCATATGCAAAATTGTCTCTTATTGCACTGGCCACCTGAATTTCTCTGTCAATTATTAATAGTCTTGTATATAGCACTGAAAATTAACACAGTGCTTTACAAACCAAATGCCCTGATTCTGCTTTCATTGAAGTCAGTGAGAGTTTTGCCATTATTTACATGGGAATATGATTCAGCCCACAGAATAAAACAGGTTTTGGCCCCCAAAGAGTTTATAATTGTATGTGAAATAATAATGTGACATAGCATATGTCCATTAATACTGACCAGTTGATGCTTAGCAGAGCTGGCTGAATAGCATTTGTGTAACCAAATATCCAGGAAATACTGGGAAAGATTTCAGTTATAAGCAAACCAAAAATGTAGCCCTTTTTTATTTTTAGATAATTGGAATCTTTCCTAATACTGCTGAATGCTGAATGTATTCTCTGAATGCTTTGGACAAATTTTCATCAAATGTTCACATTGACTATTTGTTACTGCATTCATTGGTCATATATTTTAATACTTTCTGCTTGAATGAGATTTTTTCCAACAGGAGAGGAATGAACACTGAATCACTGAATCCCAAACAAGCAATAGTGCATTTCAAGTGCAAATTATTAAGTTTACCAGATTTGTAAACATTTTCATGGATATCCAAAGGTCTTCTGAGTATTTTGTGAATAGTATATAGTATGACCCCATGTATACCAGCAAATTGAATTTGAGTGGTTTATTCACAAATGTAATAGCAAAGCTATCCAATGACGTGAGCTGTAGCTCACGAAAGCTTATGCTCAAATAAATTTGTTAGTCTCTAAGATGCCACAGTACAGACTAACACAGCTGCTACTCTGAAACTTAGCCAGCTCTGTTATTTAGTCAGAACAGAATTTTTGTTTCAACTGGTTATGTTTTAACCACACACTTGATCCACGCCAGGTTGATGCTGATTTGAAGATATTGTCTAGCATAGTTCCATGTTAGAATGAGTTACTTTTATCTCCTTGCTTTGTCTTTCTCAAAATAACATTGAAAGATAAGGTTATACATTCGTTCTTTGATCATTAAGCTCCTTTTCTTGAACAGTGACCACAAAGGATAAGTATATGTTGAACAAAAGATATAATGATCAGCACGTGGTATTGTTTCCAGGAGTGAGAAAAGTTGTTAAGGGGGAAAGAAAGTAGAGTATAAGTACTTTGAAAAATCTGCATGAGGGCAATGAAACAAATACAGTATGTGCATTTTTCTCCTGCATATTTCTATTTTCACGATATACCATATTGCTAAAAATTGTCTAATTGGAAAATCATTATTTCAAGTTGTAAGCTCTCAGAGGCAGAAATTGTCTTAGTTTGTAATAGCATCTAACACAATCAGGTTCAGACCCTAGATGTTACCTTAATACAGATAATTAATCATAATAAGGTTGAACAGTGTAGCAGCAAGTTATGAGGATGATGCGATAATGATACAGCCTGGTGTAACACAGGATATCAAGACTACATTATATTTTTATAACTATATATCTCTATACATTCTATCGAGTTTACCTCTACAGTAAAGATGACTTTTTTTCATCCCAGATAATGTATTGCATCACAGCAGGAAACTCCATTGTTGAGTCACTATGTCCAATCTCAGATTTCTTCAAAAGCTTGTGTTTTTTCTATGCTAAGTTACTATCCTAATGATAACTAATAAATACCAATATAACGCATATCTAAATAACCTAAACAACATATAATTGCTGATTTTTCCATGTGATAGGGGACTCTAGCTAAATTGGCATTCCGACTAAATTATATTTAATTTACTCTTCCCCGTAGCAGGAATGTTTCTCCCCTATCAACCCTAAAGTCAGCAAGCCTGATAATGCTCCTATTGAAGTCAATGGAAGTTTTGCCATAGACTTCACTATATGCAAGTTCATGCCCAGTGATTAGACTGAATATGAAAAGTCACATTCAAGAATCTGCTCCAATAGCTGATTTATATATTAATAGCAATCTTTATGGGCCTGATTTATTGTCCACTGAAATCTGTAAAAAGTTTCTTATTGACCTCAGTGGGCTTTGGCACCAAAGCTATATTCTCAGCTCACCAGACCTTAACATTCTTTTGCATATGCCGTCTACCCAGTTAATCTTTCTGAAGAGCAGGACAGTGTAGATCCTTCTTTTCGAAGGACACAGTAATTGTTTTATTATCCAATCTTTTGTATGGCAACTATGTGCAGTAAAAGATAACAGCAGGGATAATGTAAGCCAGCAATGGTCAAATGGCCATTCCTCCATTCACAATTTAAGGAGCAAGTCCTAACAAGATGGATGTATCTTGCAAGAATGAAGGCAAAAATCTTTGAAGCAATGCTCACTTTAGAGAAAAAATTCAGAAGATAAAACTGTAAAAGAAATGAGACACATATGCCTGAGTCAAAAACAGATCATTAACACCTATTTTCCCAGCAGTTGTACTCGTGTGGGCCCTGGTCCAACAAGGCACTTAAGCGCGTGCTTAATTTTGGACATGTGACTAGTCTCAGTGAAATCAGTAGAGCCATGCATATGCTTAAAGTTACACCACTGCTTAAGTGCTGTGCTGGATCAGGGTCTTAAGAAACATAGGAGTCTATCAGATGAGCGATGAGGAGGGAGATACTATCCTAATTTCAAGGCATTGACATGCAGGGTTTTGTTTTTAATGAGACATTATTTTTAAAAAAGAACATTCACTTCCCCTGACTGCATAAACTGTCTTGTAAAGCTGACTGGGTAAAGTTCTTTCTACAAAGCTTTTCTAAGGATACAAGAAGTTTACGGTCCAAATTACCTGATGATATAATTCCATTGACTTCAGCCAGCAGACATTTAGCTTTTTCTCAGAAAGGCGTTTGAGATTAGGTTTTTGTCATTTAAACATTAGAAGAAATTCTGAATTTCATATTGTTGGGAACTGAATTAGCTCAAGAAAAGTGTCCTGTTCATGAGTACTTTGAAGGTATAAAGAGCATTCACAGTACATGGAGAAAGGGTGCCAGTATATATGCCCTGTTTAAATGAGGGAATATCCAGAAACCATTCCTGAAGGGAAACTTGACAGACAAATCCCATTAACGTTACCTGAAGGGAAGATCCTCTTAAATTTGTATCCTCAATAAAGGAGACATTTCCCCAGCTGCAACTGGGATAGGACAGAGTTTGGTTCCACCTCACAGAATAAAATAATGGTAATATAAAATTCCACATTCTGTCTTTTGACAACTTTCCCCCGCCCCCTCCCCCCACTGTTAATGCTGCTCAGACAGATCTCAGTCTGATCCATAGATCTCAATCCCTCATCAGGTAAGAGGATGGTCTGATTTTTATGTACTACTACATATTTTCCACCTTGCAGCGCAGAGAAGCTTCTTCAGTTAATTCTTCCATAGTTTCAGGAGGTTGGCTTTCTAGGCTTCATATGGAATTTCATGTTCTGGCTACTCCTGGGGGAATTCTGCACCACTGCACAATGCAGAATATTGCAGAAATTAATGTGTATGCAGAATTTCCTTTTTTCCCCTCACAGAAATGGGCTGCAGAGATGTTGGCCACCACTAGGGACCGCTGGACCCGGCAGAGCCCAGCTCGCAAATAGACACTGCTGGGGGGAGAGAGAGGGGGAGGTAGCTGAAGGTTTTCCAGCAGCTGCAGTTCCCAGCATGCCCTGAAGGAAGGAGGTGGCGGCGCACAGGAAACTCCTTGCAAGCCTGGGACCCAGCATCAGGCTGTTCCTCCCTCTGGATCCCTGGGGTCTAGGAGGGTAAAGTCCGTGAGTGTCTGGGCTTGGGGTGGTTTCAGCTAGGGGATGGGAGTGTCCGGGCTTGGTGGGGGCGATGTGCCTGGGCTCTGGGGGTGTAGGGAGGTGAGTGTCCGGGCATGATGGGGGATGCAGCTGGCCTCAAGGAGGTGGGGAGATTGTCTGGTCTAGGGTGGCCCTATGGTTGGGCTCTGGGGGTAGTAGGCGTGTGAGTGTCTAGCCCCCTTGCTGGGCTCTGGGGGAGAGGGGGCAGAGAAGCAGGAACAGGGTTGTTGTAGGGGTTTCTTTAACTCTCTACTCCTAGGAGAATTTCTCTGTGTGTCTGTATTGTTAGACATACTTCCTGATATTTATTTTGAAATAAATGACCAAAATAATTGAAACTGGTGTGATTATACAGTATTATTTTGACAAATGTGCAGAATTTCCCCCGGAGTATCTGGCACAGACCAGAGGTGATGACAGTTCTTTCTTATGATCTAGCCTCCACACTATGGGAACCGAGTGTCTGTCCACAAAGCCTTTTTGGGGGATGCACCATCAAGCTTCACATTCCACTACCTGCAGGTATAAGTACCTCACCACCTTAACCATCATTCAGTTCCTCTTTACTGCAGTTTCACTGGCCGGTGGATAGAGATCTTCCTCTTCATGCTATTTGTATATAGGTAGCTTATAATTTGCTCATAGCGTTAGTATAGCAGTTTAGTTGTTAGTTTGTAATGGTAGGAAAGCGACTACCCCCGAGTTGTTAGTTTTTCAAATACCACACAAGACATATTTTGTGCAAAGATTATTACAGTAGTGTGTCAGGTGTGAATACAGGGTTGCTTAGAGTCACAGAACCTAGTTCATGTTAACATAGTTTGAAACAATACTGCAGTGTGAACTAAGTGTGACTAACCTCTTTGAGGGTTGATACAGGGTGGTTGCAGCACAGTGGAGCATGCTAGTGTGCGCTGCAATTCACACCCCCCCATAGTCTGAACTGCAGAGCCATGTAGACATGGCTTAAATCCCACTTTCAAAAGTGATGTAGGCACTTAAGAGCCGAAGTCTCACTGCAAGTCAAAAAGCATGTAGCCTCATAAGCACCTACATCACTTTTGAAAGTGGGATTTAGGCTCAGTCATTTAGGTACTTTTGAAAATGTTACCCTGTGTTTGATGGGTTTTTTTTATCCCAAGCCAGGGGTGAGAAAAGCCACAGCCTCCTGTTTTTCCAAATACAGGAGGCTCTACTGATTCATGGATCGGCTTAGGAATTCTCTTGAAAGAATTCTCTTGAGTCCTGGCAGGTCCGATCCATCCTGACATCATCTTTGGTTGCAAATGTCTACTCTTACTAGGAAATCTTATACTTCTAAGTGGAAGTAGTTCCAGAGATTTATTTAAGCCAAAAGGAATGGACCTTATTTTTTTCTCTCGTTCCTGTCATACTGTACTTTTTTTTAAAAATGGGTGAAGTTTTCAAAATTATCTTTATCAATAGCTAAAGTTTATTTAGCTGCCTTCTCAGCCTATCATTTTCCCATAAAGGGAGCTTCTAAAGTAGTTTCTAAATGGTCCTATGAATATATACTTTCTAATCCCCAATCTTTGTGCTAGGATACAACAGCGTAGAGGCATGTACGCTGGGTGAGGAATGGGGTAGCCGATCATGGGGGAAACCTGCATTCAATATTGCAGAATAAGGTGCCGTAAATCAACTGAATCTAGAAAGGAAACTCTGATTTCAAATCTGAGCAGTCCAAGTTCATTACCCTTGGAAGGCAAGCAGATTAGGGTGGAACCACTAATACCTGTTCCTACCAGGCCAGTGTGGCAAGCCCCTGAGCTACATAGGGAGGATTGACCTACCAAGCTATTACATCTGAAATTTACTTGTTACACAAACAGTACAGGTTTCAGAGTAGCAGCCGTGTTAGTCTGTATTTCCAAAAAGAAAAGGAGTACTTGTGGCACCTTAGAGACTAACAAAAGCTTATGCTCAAATAAATTTGTTAGTCTCTAAGGTGCCACAAGTACTCCTTTTCTTTTTATAAACAGTACAGTAAGCCAGACTAATGTGGTTTCAACCCAGGTCTGTCAAGCCTAGCAAATGGAAATGATCATGGATTTCAGATAACAGCTAAACATATTACATGTGTTGTGAACTGGAATGTTAGAATGATTATTTGCTCCAGGCCAGACTGAGTTATTAGCGGAAGAGTTAAAGAAGTTACCAGTTTCTTTTGCTGCCATAAAGGAGACACATTGGCTGGCTACAAGAAAGCTCACTGTTGGAAATTATACTTTCCTTTATTCCAGACTGTCAAGTGGACAAGCAAAGCATAGGTATGGGGTTGCTATGGCAGTGGACAAGATAAAAATAAATACTGGAAACCAGTGTCTAAGAAAATTGTTTATAACCAAGTTTACTACTGCCTACAATGCACTATGGCTAACTGTGATCTGCTGTTACTCACCAGCAGAAGTGGAAGGCAAGGACAGATTTTATCAACAACTGAATAGCATTGTAGATGAGGTTCCTGATCACAATAGTTCCCATTACCAAAATCATATGAATGCAAAGTTGGTAGCAAACATGATAAGTAAATGAATACTATTTGACCCAATGACATTGGGACAGCAAAGAATAATGGGGAAAGGTTAAGAACTTGCAGTGAGATGCAATTTGATTATTGGAGGTACTTGGTTTCCTCACAAAGATATGCACAAGGTTTATATGGAATTCATCAGCTGGTCAAACCAAAAACCAGATTAGTCAAATTATTATATGTAAAAGGCATAGACCATCACTGTTGGATGATGGAGAGTATAGAAGTGCTGAGTGTGGCAATGATCATTAACTACTAATGGGAAGATTAATTTAAATTCCAAGAAAAGAATAGGTGCAACTGGAGCCAAATTTTATCTTGAGAAGTTAAAGGATAGCTTTGTGAGGGAGACATACAAGGTAATGCTTGGAGGGCACTTCAGGCAATTTGTTGTGATGAAGAAATGTCACTCTAGACTGGATGGAAAATACTGAGGGACACAGTACAACATATAGTGGAGGGTGTTCTTTCAAGGCATAGGCAAACAAGAAAAAGCTGGACAAGCACTGAAACAAGAACAAAACAGGAAAAGTATAAACTAGCCAAGACTATTGGGAAAGAGAAAAAAGTAAAAAAGTGTTCACAAAGCCGTGAAGAAAGCACCAAGATTGGACAAGCAGAAGTTCTGGAAAGTAAAGGTTCAACAACTAGAGAAGGCATCGGGAAAACAAGATATGAAAAATCATTTGTCTTCATACAGCTTAACCATTTTGTAAATCAGGCCAGTAATGCAAGCTGTAAGAGAGGCTTTAGAACCACAGAATACCAGGGTTGGAAGGGACCTCAGGAGGTCATCTAGTCCAACCCCCTGCTCAAAGCAGGACCAACCCCCAATTTTTGCCCCAGATCCCAAATGCCCCCCTCAAGGATTGAACTCACAACCCTGGGTTTAGCAGGCCAATGCTCAAACCACTGAGCTATCCCTCCCCCCCACAGGCTACCACTGAACTGATGACAATACTGAAGAGGTGCTGGAAGTATGGAAGGAGCATTTTGATAAGATACTGAATCTTGTAGTTCATCCAGATGCAAGCATTTTAGATAGGATAGAGATGAACAGGGCATCTTGCAGGAAGAAGGGATATCAGCACTAACACCACCATCAGAAGAAGAAATAAAGAGTAATGAAGCAGTTAAAAAATGGGAAAGCTGCAGGAATAGACTTTCTTGTTCTAGTGATTGCTCATATCAATTCCAATTATGCGCGCTTGCACCGTCATCGGAAAGTTTTTCCCCTAGCAACACCTGTTGGGTGAGGTGTGGAGCCCTCTGGAGTGGCGCCTTCATGGTGCTCAATAAATGACCCTGCCACCCCAGCGCCTCCTCAGTTCCTTCTTACCGCCCATGACAGTCGTTGGAACTGTGGTGACTTGCTTAGCAAGTTCTCCTAGTTTTCCCTAGCTTTTCAGTTTAGTTTAGTTCACAGTTATTCCTAGGCTTTTTAAGTTTAGTTTTAGTGTTTTCAGTTGTTACAGCAGATAGTGGTTGGGAGTGGGGGGTTTTCCCCTTCACCCCGACCATGTTCCCCGTTGGGACTTGGGGTATGCCTAAGTCGCAAGGGTTCAAACCCTGCAAGTCCTGCAAGAAGCCCATGTCAACAGGCAACCCCCAAGATGCTTGTTTAAAGTGTCTGGGGGGGAAGCACACCAAGCGGACAAGTGCAGGTTTTGGAAAGGGTTTTGCCCCAGAACAAAAAAGGAGCGAGATTTTCACCTCAAGCAGCTCCATATGGAGGCGGCACTTAAACCACAACCTATATCGGCATGGCAAGACCCGGCACCAAGCTCATCAGTGCACAGCACCCTGGCAGCAGTGGTAGAAGTGGGACAGAGGAAGGACTCTGGAAGAGACCCACAGCACCGCTGCTCCCTGGCGCCAAAACTGGCGGGATTGACCCAGCACCGGTCCCATTCCCCAACACAGAAGCGGCACCGGTAGCAGGGGAGGAGTGGATCTCCGACTCAGACCCACCCCTTTGGAACCAGCCAATGGGGCGTGTCCCAGAGAGGAGCACCCAGGGCCAAAGACTTTGGAGCCAGCACAGTCAACTTCGGCCCCATAAGGGGGACCATTGAGTCCAATGCCATTGGACTCTCTGAGCCAGGTCATTGTGGAGGTGGAGTTGCCATCCATCCCAGACACCTTTGAGGCTGCAAGGGACCTCATCGCCATGACAGCACTGTGGTCCCCAGTCCTTTGAGCCAAGCCTCAAGTACCGCAATGTGTGGCTCCGTCTTGAAGCAAACCGGTGATGCTCTGTCCCTCAACACCACTGCTCAGAGTCCCAGCACCGCTCACACTCACGGCACCGCTCCAGGTCACGCCAGCACTCCCGATTGCGACGCCGATCCTCACGCTGATTCCTGTCGCACAGCAAGTCCCGCTCCCAGCACCGGTCATCCTGGCGCTGCTTCCCCAGCCTTGCAGCACTGCCCTGGCAGTCCCAGTCCTGGTCTTCGGACTCAGAGGCAGGGTCTAGATACTCAAAGTGGGTCTGGCACCAGCCAGGCCGTGCAAGACTTGAGTTGGGGGCAGGGCCATGTCCTGCACAGTGGCCATTTTGGACCTCATGGGCGTACCCAGGGCGCCTAATACAAAGGTTCCTATTCAGCAACCTCTGAACCATGGGTGCCAAAGGCATAAGCCAGGTACCCCACCCCTAGGGGTGCTGAGAAGGTACTGGTCACACTACCTCCCCTTGAGCCAACCCCTGTTCCTGAGCCTGATCCAGGTGTGGTTGGCCCTGACAGAGAGGCAGGACAGGAAGCCCCGGCAGAACAAGAAGGTCAGGAGGACCCTGTTCCCCCATTAGCCTCCTTGTCGTCCTCCCCAGACGAAACAGTTGTAGGCACCTCTGTCTCTGGAGCGCCCCCTATAGACAGCCGTGCCCACCAGGACCTCCTTCGCAGGGTGGCACGAAATTATGGGCTTGCAGGCTGAAGCGGTGGTGGAGTCAGAGGACCTGATGGTCGTCATCCTAGCCCCGGAAGGCCCGTCAAGGGTGGCTCTACCCCTCATCAAGACTCTACAGACCAACTCTAAGACCATTTGGCAGAGCCCGGCCTCCCTCTCCACACTCTTTGAGGTGGGAGGGATGAAGTATTTGATCCCATCTAAGGGGTCCGAATACCTCTTCACATACCTGCAGCCTTGCTCATTGGTGGTGGCTACCATAAATGAAAAGAAGAGGCAGGGACAACAAGCCCCAGTGCCTAAGTCCAAGGACACCAAGTGCCTAGATTTATTTGGGCACAAAGTGTATTCCACAGGTGGGAGGGGAGGGTTTGTATCTCAGGATTGCCAACCAGCAGGCAATTGTGAGTAGATACAGCTTCAGCTCCTGGAACTCGATGCTCAAGGTTTAAGGAGCTGGTGCCAACAGAGTCTGGGAGTTTGGAGAGATAGTGGAGGAGGGCAAGGTGGTGGCATGGACCCTTTTACAGCACTGGATGCTGCGGACTCGGCGGTGCTCACCGTGTCCTCCGGTATCACCATGAGCGTAGCTCATGGCTGCAGGCCTCGGGACTCCCATCTGAGGTTCAACAAACTATGCAGGACCTGCCTTTTGATGAGGCAGGTTTGTTTGTGGAGCAGACTGACTCTAGGCTGCATAGCCTAAAGGACTCCAGGGCTACCACAAAATCCTTGGGTATGCACACTGTGGCAACCCAACGTCAACATTTCAAGCCTCAGCAGCAGAACTCCTATCCTCCTCAGGCAAGGCAGGACTTTTACAGGAGAAGGGACAGGAATGGCAGATGAAAGCCTTCCCACCCCCCGCCCGGGCAGGGCCAGGGTCCAACTAAACCATTGTCTGGTTCAAAGCAGGCCTTTTGAAGGGGGCATCCAAGGACGGTGCACCAGCCTCACTTCTGGATCCTTCCCCATCTTTCTTGAATTGTCTGTCCCACTTCTACCGTGCTTGGTCCCAAATAACTTCGGACCACTGGGTTTTCCAAATGGTAGAAGTGAGATATTCTCTCCAATTCTGCTCTTGCCCTTCCTCCCACCCCATCCCTCTTCAGGGACCCCTCTTATGAGCAACTCCTTATCCAGGAGGTGCGGGCGCTTCTCTCCATGGGAGCTGTGGAGGAGGTTCCTCAGGAGCTCAGGGACAAGGGATTCTTCTCCCAATACTTCCTAATCTCCGAAGCCAAGGGGGGGTGGGTCTCAGACGCATTCTAGATCTGCGTGGACTCAACAAGTTCATGGTAAAGTTGAAGTTCCACATGGTCTCCCTGGGCACGATTATTCCCTCTCTGGATCCGGGAGACTGGTACACCGCCCTTGACATGAGACACATACTTCCATATAGTTATTCAGCCTGTACACAGGCAATTCCTACGGTTCATGGTCAACAACACAAACATTATCAATTTACTGTCCTTCCATTTGGCCTCTCAACAGCCCCCCAAGTGTTCACCAAGTGCATGTCAGTCGTGGCCACTTTCCTCCATCGGAGGCAAGTGCAGGTATACCCCTACCTTGACGACTGGCTGTTCAGGGGCTGCACCAGGGGGCAAGTGGAGTCTCAAGTCTGATTGGTCAGATCCATATTCGAGAGACTGGGTCTCCACCACAACTTGTTCAAGTCAACCTTGGCACTGACCCAAAGAATAGAATTAATCAGGATGGTGTTGGACTCAGTTCAGGCAAGAATATTTTTGCCAGAGTCCCAATTCCAAGCTATCACTGATATCATTCAAGGCCTCAGGCAGTACCCCACCATTACAGCAAGGGGATGCTGGGGCGTCTCCTCGGCCACATGGCAGCCTGCACCTATGTGACCTGGCACACCAGACTGAGGCTCAGGCCTCTACAGGCATGGCTCGCTTCAGCCTATCGCCTGGGACGCAACAGCCTGAATTCAGCGGTCACAGTGCCGGGGCAGGTACTTAGGTCCCTTCAATGGTGGCTTGACCCTCGGACAGTGTGCGAAGGAGCCCCCTTCGGCAGCCCTCAGCCCTGCTTGTCCCTAGTAACGGATGTGTCAGCTCTGGGATGAGGTGCGCATTTGGGAGACCTCCAAACACAGGGCCTTTGGTTGCAGGACGAGCTCTCCCTGAATATCAATATCGAGGAGCTGAGGGCAGTGCGACTAGCATGCCAGACCTTTCAGGCCTGACTAAGAAGTCAGTGTGTAGCATTTCTGAAGGACAACACCACGGCCATGTTTTACATCAACAAGCAGGGTGGAGCCTGTTCCTTATGTCGGGAAGCCCTCTGGCTGTGGGAGTTCTGCTTAGCTCACTCCATACACCTGGAAACCTCCTATCTACCAGGAGTTCAGAACACACTGGCAGACCACCTCAGCAGGTCCTTCTGCACGCATGAGTGGTCCATCCGGTCAGATGTTGTACACTTCATCTTCCAAAGGTGAGGGTTTCTCCAGTTTGGTGTGTTTACCACCCCGAGCAACAGAAAGTGCCCAGTGTTCTGCTCCTTCTAGGGACACAGCCCAGGCTCAATCACAGACGCATTCCTGCTACCCTGGGGAGGCCGCCTGCTCCACACCTTTCCCCTGTTCCCTCTTGTGCACAAGGTCCGCAGGGATGAGGCAGAGATAATTCTGGTGACACCAGCGTGGCCTCGACAACATTGGTACACCACATTCCTGGAACTGTCGGTGGAAGCCCAGGTCACATTGCCTTTCCTCCCCAACCTGATCACTCAGGACCATGGTCGTCTTCATCACCCCGACCTGCAGTCCCTCCGCCTCACGGCTTGGAAGCTTCATGGCTGAACCCCAAGGAGCTTCTGTGCTTAGAACAAATAAGAGAGGTCCTACTCGGCAGCAGGAAGCCCTCCACTAGAGCCACCTATCTGGCAAAGTGGAAGAGATTTACATGTTGGTGTGACCAGCGTCTTACACCCCCTCTCCAGGCACCTATACATCTCATCCTAGAGTACCTTCTGCACTTGAAACAGCAAGGCCTGGCAGCGTCCTCCATAAGGGTATACATCACTGCTATCTCAGCCTTTCATCCGGGAACATCTGGAAGCTCCATCTTCGCCAACCCTATGTTTGGTCAGTTCCTCAAGGGTCTGGAATGCCTACATCCCCAGATCAGACAGCCTATCCCCACGTGGGACCTTAACCTGGTCCTCTCCAGGCTAATAGGGCCCACATTTGAACCACTGACGACTTGCTCCCTTCTCTATCTGTCATGGAAGGTAGCCTTTCCGGTCGCCATTACATCAGCAAGGAGGGTGTCTGAATGAAAGGCCCTTATCTCAGCCCACCTTGTACAGTTTTCCACAGGGGTAAGGTGCAACTAAGATCTCACCTGGCCTTTCTCCCCAAGGTGGTGTCACACTTCCACACTAGTCAGGACATTTTTCCTGCCTGTTTTTTATCCTAAGCCTCATGCCAGTAGGCATGAGCAGAGGCTGCACTCCCTAGATGTTCAGCGAGCATTAGCCTTTTACATCAAGCACACTAAACCGTTCAGGAAGTCGAACCAGTTGTTTGGATGAAATGACTCCCGGTCTCATCCTAAAGAATATCCTCCTGGATCATGTCATGCATCCGCACATGCTACGGGCTGGCCAAAATACCAGCCCTGGCTCTTATGGCACACTCCATGAGGGCCCAGGCCTCATCAGCGGCGTTCCTCGCCCAGGTCCTGATACAAGAAATCTGCAGGGCAGCAACTTGGTCCTCCGTACATATGCTTACCTCTCATTACGCCATCATCCAGCATGCCAGAGATGATGCAGTTTTCGGCAGAGCAGTACTCCAATCTGCGATTCCATAACTCCAACCCCACTGGGTAGGTAAGGCTTGGGAGTCATCTAATTGGAATCGATATGAGCAATTACGTGAAGAAGAAAAACGGTTACTCACCTTCTCATAACTGTTGTTTTCGAGAGGTGTTGCTTATATCCATTCCAAACCCATCCGCCTTCCCCTCTGTCAGAGTAACCGGCAAGAAGGAACTGAAGAGGTGCCAGGTCAACAG
Source organism: Eretmochelys imbricata (assembly GCF_965152235.1). Lineage (NCBI taxonomy): Eukaryota > Metazoa > Chordata > Testudines > Cheloniidae > Eretmochelys > Eretmochelys imbricata. The sequence goes on from NC_135573.1 coordinate 194,047,018, forward strand.
GGTCATATATTGAGCGCCATGAAGGCGCCACTCCAGGGGGCTCCACAGCCAACCTGACAGGTGCTACTAGGGGAAAGACTCTCCGACAGCTGTGCACACGGCACCCACACCTCAGTGGACTGGATCTGAGCGACACCTCTCGAAGAACAACAGTTACGAGAAGGTAAGTAACCGTTTTATATAAAAGCTGACCTGCTAAGAGTTAGAGAGGGACAAGTTCTGTCAAAGCATTAGGAAAAATACCTTCTCTTGCTCTCACACCTTCTGTGTATCAGATGACTGGCTAAAGGAAATAGTTGCACCAATCCTGAAGAAAGGAGACCCTGCCCAATCCGAATAATTACCAGTCCTGGGAAAATCCATGAAGTAGTGGGCAAGGAACAGTGCGGCTTCACAACAGGCTGAAGCTGCACTAGTCCTGCTCTGACAGTTGATTGGGGGGGAGGAGTGAGAATGAGAATTAAAGATGTTGATTGTTTCATTGACTTCACAACGGCATTTGATTCGATTTTGGAGGGAAGCATTATAGAAAGTAGTAAAATCATATGGTTTTCCAAATAGCTGCAATTATAAAAAGTTATATATGAATGCTCTTATAGTGCCATTAGAATTGGTGGAAAATTAAGCAACTGGTTCAAGTCAAAGTTTGGTGTAAGACAAGGGGGCATGGAATTGCCATTGCTTTTCATCATAGTCTTATCTTGGATATTGAGAATAGTAGACAAGTTGGAAGGTGTGTTACTGGGTAATCTAGAATTAAATTCATTAGCTTATGGAGATGACATTGTGCAACTGGCAGATACATTTGAATTAATGATGCTACTTTTCGCTAAAACTGGTGTGGTCAACAAATGCTAGGAAGAGAAAGTGATTGCATCTTGGGAAAGGGACAATAGATAAACTGTTGAAATGCAGCAGCGATGAAATCATAGAAAAAGTACTTTTGTGTGTACTAGGAAGCTTGATCAGTGCCAGTGATTCCATTGAGGATATTTTAAAGGAGATGTATTTTATCTACAAGGTCTCCCCAGAAGTTGATGAAAGAATGGACTGATAAAAACAAATATATTTTGGTACCAAAGTGAAAATTTATCAAACCAGCATACTAACAATATTACTCTGTGGTCTGGAAACAGCTACCTTTAATGAAGTAGATATCAGCTGTCTGGAGGCAGTAGAGAGGAGAGTTCTTTGGAAGAAGGCAGCTGTAAAGTAGAATGATTTTAAGACAAATGAAGTTAAAAGGAGAGCAGGATGTGAAATCACGATATGGGATTGGCTGCAATTGAAAAGATTAGGATGGTGAGGACACTGTAATAGACAAACAGAATACAGGATGCCAAATAAAATAATGCAAACACAACCAAGGGTTAGTCCCATCTAGAGGCCAGCCACCAACTAGACAATGGGACCTTTTATGCAGGGGCATGATCAGGCAGGCCTTAATAGAGGAACAATCCATGGACAGGAATGAATGGTAACACTGTACTGCTCCCCATGCATGTCTGAAAGACGCTTTGGGATGAGAAGAAGAAATTCACAAGTCTCCTAATCTATGGATCGTATACACTATTTTTGTAGAAGGGCTCTTTGAGCCAACAGTTCTTGCTATTATCAATTCCTGATGTTTGTTCCCTGCTAACTATTTAGCCAGGAGAATCTCAGAACTTCAAATGTTGTTTGCAAACCCATTTTATTATCATTGTGTATAAAGACAAGATAGGTCTCAGACTTGCTTCCTAATTCCCAACCAAGATCATTTCTGGCTTCCATTTACATTAGTCTTTCTTACAGCCTGTTTTTTTTTATTTGTTTTTTCTCCAGAACTTCATAACCTTCCAGGAGAGGCCGGCTTACAGTTAGTCGATGTCAAGAGAGCTGTCAGTTATTGCCTAGCTAGAACTCAGCTTTTTGGGAAATGTAAAACATTATTCAAGAGCTTTGGAGGAAAATCTAAAGGTCAAGCTATTTTGGCCTAAAGGTGGATCAGATTATGCATTTCAGCCTTATAAACTGGCCAAGGTTTCTGTACCTGAAAGCCTTAAGGCTCATTCAACTTGCCTTTATCTGAAATCTATAGGCTGCAGATGTAGTTCAGTTTATAGCTTTGCAGATCTCTTTCTCTCTGCTCATTTCTCACGAGATCAGATGCTATTTCAGGAGAACAGTGCTTGAGTCTTATCTAAGTATAGGCTCTCAGACCACCTCCTGAGGAACATTATGGCTAGTTTGTCTCATACAGTTTGGATCTGCAAAGCCATTACATTCACAGAACAAAAGTTGAACAAACATCTTTTATCTAACAAAACTAATTGGTTCATTCAAAACCCTAAGCTAGCCAAACATTAAGGCTAAAAATTCAAAACCTATCCTGAAATGCAAGCCACGTTTTACATACCACGTAACCTAAAATGACACTAATCTCAGACTCACATACAGTAGAAATTGAACCATAGTCAATGTGACTGGGCTCCGATATATCATCTATACTAGTGGCTCTAAACTTTCTACACTACTATACCCCTTTCAGGAGTTTGATTTGTCTTGAGTACCCCCAAGTTTCACTTCACTTAAAATCTACTTGCTTACAAAATCAGACATAAAAATACAAGTGTGTAACAACACACTACTACTGAAAAATTGCTTAATTTCTCATTTTTATCAAATAATTATAAAATAAATCAATTGGAATATATGTTTTTATATATATTTTTCAGTATAGAGAGCAGTTAGTTAAACAAGTCATTTTCTGCATGAAATTATATTTTGTACTGACTTTGCTAGTGCTTTTTATGTAGCTTGTTGTAAAACTAGGTAAATATCTAGATGAGTTGATGTACCTTCTGGAAGACCTCTGCATACCCCCAGGTGTACTTGTACCCTTGGTTGAGAACCACTGATCTACAACTGCCAAGCTTTGGTGCCTTCGTAAACCATCATTTCCCATCCCCCACCCCGAAAAGCTATGTGAACTATGAAATGTGTTGGCCTGTCCACCACAAGAAAGTTGCCCAAGTGTGTTTGAAATAGTATATTCTGGAAAAATCTGGACAGCAATCCCATACTGCTTAAACTGTTGTTGTCAGAAGCAGAGAATTTTGGATGTTTTTCTGAGACACCGACTTTCCCATGGGTGAAAAATATTCTGGGATTTTTGTTTCAGAAGTCCCAGACTTTATCAACCTCACTAGGCATACTTTCCATCAATATCCACAATATCCTTAAGGAAAATGTGAACATCTAAAATGCATAGAATGTTTCCACTTCATAAGCCAAATGTTATTTCCGTGTTAGAGAGATGCTTTCATAGTTATATATTAAGCTATTACCAAGGTGAGATACAAACGAAACTCCAAGAATTAAGATTCAGTCTAACGGGGATACTGGAAAACACTCAGGAAGGAGGAAGATGGAAAGGAGACTGGCTCCAGATTATCATCACAACTATTAGAAAATATTGCCTGCATACCAGATGCATAGAACCTCAATCCCTCCAGAAGCAACAACATAATCTTCAACCACTTTCACTGTCCATGTTGTTGTAATGGGGAAGGCACCCATCTGCATCTGTTTGAAGCATGCCCACATTTGAGGTTTTTTAGATCACATCAAGTAAAAAAAATTAATATCCTTCCAGATCCAAAGCTATGGCTTTCTTGCTCTGTATGGAATATGTGTGCACAAACAGGAAAAGGTAAGAGGAAGTTCATATACATCAGATCACTACCCACAACAAATAACATGTATGATATTAGGTCCTTTGCTTCTGCTGGAGGAATAGCTGTGAGCAGTTGACAATTTCCCCACATTTAGTTGTTTGAGACATATATTTAACTCTCTACATTGATCATAGACTGTACTTGTCAAATTTTGTGGTTTGAGTTGTGTTGTGTTCTGTTCTTTATAGGTTCTCACAATGTACTTATCATTGTGGCATCTGAGTACCTTTAGTAGTTAGTCAAGTTCCTTATTACACATTTGTCACTTGTGGTTTGGTCTTTCATCACTTTCAGCACTTGGGGCAGAAGGTGGTAAGATTTGTAATGGTCCTTGGTGCCTGTGGGAGTTCATGCCACAGTCTTGGACTGGCCCCTGAGAAAGTTCTGTCTCCCACACAGACGAGCTTTATCCTTATTGTAGAAAGTTCCATTGTGCCAGAGGAGCATAGCTATCAATCATGGTCTTCATCCTGGAGCCTTGGGTGGTCTTTTAAGATATCTTGGGACCAGGTTGTGGAAAGCTTTGAAGATCAGGAAACTTGATTCAGTATTCTATGGGAAGTCAGTGTATAGTGAGGAGGACAGACTTCGTGCACTCTCAGTAGCCTGTGTTGCTGAGGAGACATGCTGCAGTTCTGCACCAGTTGGAGTTTCCTAAAAGCTGATGGCTTTACTTGGATGTATATTGCATTGCTGTAGTCGCTAAGAACTGACAAAAGTGTGAATAACTGAGGCAAGGGCATTGTCCGCTGAGTCTCCTAGCCAACAGAAGATGATAGAGAGCACTACTCATAGCTGCTGCTATGTGGGAGCAGTGAGGAATCCAAGAATACTCCTAGATCAGACTGAATTGACCAATTGTGAATGTGTATCTTCCACCAGCAGAGACTGCACCCTGGCTGCAAACTCTTCAAAATGCTTTCCTCTGACCACCAGCCACCTGTTGTGAACCCACGAGCTGATCTCATCCAAGCACGGCGCCATCTTGTTGGTTGTACATGGTGACAGATAGGTAGAGTTGAGTCATTTGCATTTACTAGCACTTGAGTTCATGTTGTCTGACCAGTTCACTTAGTGGTCATATGTAGATGCTAAAAAGGACCAGAGAGAGAATTGATCCTTGTGGGACTCTACAAGTGAGGATTCTAATGGTGAAGTCCAGTTTCCCATCTCTGGTCATTGGTATCTCCCTCCAGGAAGGTCTCAAACCATTTTAGCTCAATACCATGGACCCCTGCTACCTCTCTCATGTGAGACAGCAGTAACTCAGTGTTGGTTAATTGTCATTGGTTTGCGTACACCTTTTTGGCCTGTGTGGTTAGCCAACGTTTGGGGCCTTATCAATTTGTGCTCCTAATAGAAACAACTTGGCAATACAAGTCAGGTATTTTTTGGTGCAATCCTATCTGATTACAAAGAATGTATACCATGTCATATTTCCCTGAATACAGTAGGCAGGAGAAAAAAGAGTTGTCATTTTTTTTGTTTAGAAATCCAACTGTGCCTTTCCAGTGAGTACTGTTCCAAAAGATGTTCTGTCTTTTGGCTTCCTCCTAGTGCCATATTCACTACTGCTCCTCTTGCCGTCTGCTGGCTTTCTCTCACTTTCTGGTTGCTTCTGGCCTCTCTAACACAGCTGCAACAAATCAGTGCACATGGCTCAACTTTTGCTCAGGCCTTTCCATGTGGGCAATGCCTTGGATGGCGGCTTCTGTTTCAGTTGTCACTACTCAAAGGGGGATTTAATTGCTCTTTCCATTTAGCCTGAATGAAGGGTGCTTAATATACCCACTGACTTTAACCAGGTCTGTGATTGATCCATGGAGTAAAAATTCACTTAATGGCACCTATTAGGATCTTCCAGCATAACAGTCTGGTTAGTTTGGATTGGTCAAACAGCTAACATGGTATTTGTTTCTTTTTCCTGATGTACAAGCTCATCTGGCAATAATGTAAAATTTGATTTCTGAAAATATTTGCACATGTGCAACATTTCATAACTCCTGCCAGGACGCAATGTTCCCCAACCTAGACTACTTCAGCTAGAAAAGTCCTGAATAGCTTGGAGTGATGGTAGAGGGTATTTCATCCCTCACTTGTCCAACATTAAATATTTGCATTGGATCTGCCAAGTGGTGGCCAGCTACTAGAGAAAAGAACCCATTAGTGGAGGACCCCACACTGTATGTGAATTTGCTATATACGCACCTATGCTGCACATTCAAGATGTTTGTGGTCCAAAGACAGCAGGTCCAACCACCATCTGAGTGAGACATACACTTGGGCCTGGTCTACACTACAAAGTTAGGTTGACGTAAGCCATTGACCTAGTTGTGCATGTGTCTGCATTTAAATTTGTCTCCCACTGGTGTAAGTTCCCTGTAACAGTACTGCAATAGCACCTCCTCTCTGAGTGGCATTTAGCCAGGGTCAATGTAGCATAAGTGTAGACATTTGTCCCTAACACTTCTCCAGCTGCTGTCCCACACAGCCCGACACTGCCTGCTCTGGTCACAATTGTGAACTCCACTGCCCAGGCGTCACGGAGACCAGAAGCCGCCCCCTCCTCCCTTAAAACTCTCTCTAATTTTTTTTTAAATGCCTTTTTCTGATTATCCAGCTTGGCAAGCCCACCTAGCACGTCTCCACTGTTGTGTGCAACTGCCCAACTAGCCATGCTGGTTACATGCTCCAGGCATGCTCAGGCCTGGACCAGATATTGGCTCTCCTGGGCCTGTGGGGAGAAGAGGCTGTGAAGGCCCAACTACAGACCAGACCTAGATGGGTGGACATCTATGAGCAGATTGCACGGGGGAATGCAGAAGAAGGGGTACAACAGGGAGCAGCATCAGTGCCATGGGAAAGTGAAGGAACTGCAGCCAGGTGTATCAGAAGACCAGGGAAGCCAGCAGTCGATCCAGTACCGAGCCACAGACCTGGTGCTTCTACAAAGAGTTGCATGCCATACTTGGCAGAGACCCCACCCCAGGGATATGGGCATGGGTGGCTTCAGGACACCAGCAGCAGCTGTGCTTTATGTGCCTTTGTCACCTTCAGGAGTGAGAGATCCCCTCAAATCACCACCCCCTGTGGAAGATGGTACCAGTATTCAGCGCCATTAACCCTGTGCTCATAGTTTCACGCAACTGAGCAATTCCCTCCTCATTTCTCTCCCCACTGGCAGGCCATACTCACCATAGCTGGTGCTGTGCATAGTGCCCTGCACAAGCACGCCGAAGCAGAAGTGTCAATAAGCATGTCTTGTTTAAAATTTTAGGGGAGCAAGAAAAGGGAGTTATGAATCTTAACTTTTGACTTCTGCTGTGACTATACTGTACCTCTGTGTGCTTTATCTATAGCTGCTGCCATCGTGGCCTGTAGGGGTTTTCCCCTACACACCTGCGCCATATCAGGAGGAAAAAGAAGACTACTCAGAATTATGTGCTCAATGAGATCCTGCCAGCCGGGGCTGCATCAGACCATGAGCCCAGGGCCTGGAGGGTGAACATTACAGACAGACTGGAAAAGTAAAGAGCAGACATGAGAGGTCCAGGTGTCTCAGCAGGAAGAGGAGAGGGAGATGCACCAGGACATAATGGGTGCAGGCTGCAGGATCTTGTGGACCTACAGGTTCAACTATCACAGGCTCGTCTTCCTTTGCAGTCCAAGGAGAACTCCACTACAGCACCTCCTTACACCCCCCTCTCAACATTCCAGGTGGTATTAGGGGCCACATCCCTACCCCTGCCACACCACAGCGGGGGATGCTAAGGACAACCACAGCTTCACATACACTGACCTGTGAGAGCCACGGTTGCTGTATGTGGAGGTAAAATGGACATGAACGTTCTTTCCCCTTGTTAAGTTCTGTTCCATTAATTATGTTTTTAATGTATTTGCTCTTAACTTGCACAGACTTCTTTGCCCTGGTTTTGTCACTCAGTAAAATTCTATCGTTTGGAAAATAATCTTTATTAGTTCCTACCATATGCTGTAGCGTATCTCGTGGTACTGAAAGCACCCACTTACTTGTTATTGTACAGTGTGACACAAGTCATCAGATCAGTGAGTGTAACAATCATAAATGTACAGCAAGCATCACAAAGTTAATAATGCACTGACAGTGTTATATTCACAGATATATACCAAGCAGCACACAATTCCCAACAGGCCCCAAAATATCAGGGTCAGGTAGATCACAGTCCACCACAACACATTACTGTGGTTCACTGTCTTTCAAGGCCTCCCTAATAGCCCTTGTGTCTGGCTGTTGAAACTTAGCAGACAGCTGCTCTACCTCCATCCTCCACCCCAGCAGCAATTTTTCCTCATTGACTTCACAGGTATCATGCAGGACAGAGCAGACAGCTATAACTATTGGGATGCTTTTTCACTGATTCCAATCTTTTGAGTAAACAACGCCAGCATCCCTTCAGTCTACCAAAAGCACATTCAACTGTCATTCTGCACCTGCTGAGTCAGCTGTCAAATCTCTCCTTGGTCCCGTTGAAATGGCCGGTGTATGGCTTCTTGGACCTGGGGGAAAGGGGTATGCTGGGGTCCCAGGATCACTGTTGGCATTTCAACATCGCTAGTGGTAATCTGCCAGTCATGAAAGAAAAAGCCCCTGCCTGTAGCTTTCTGAACAGTCCTGTGTTGTTAAAGATGTGAGCGTCATGCACCTTCCCTCACCAGCCAACAGAGATGTTAGTGAAGCATCCTTAGTGATCCACCAGTGCTTTGCCCTTTCTGTTGATGAACTCTGGGGTAAGGTAGTCTGGTGCCAAAACAGGGCTGTGTGTGTATGACAGGATCCCGGGGGTGCAACCTGACCTGTGAGATTGCAGAGCCCTCTGACTCACCAGCCTGGGATCCCTCTCACACTGCGATGCTATATCAAGCTGCAAACCTCTGGTAGGGCTGCACTTACACAGACATCCATGGGAAGGGATACACACAACTGAGTTACATGAATGCTTCTCCCAGCCACTCATGAACTAACAATAGAGAGGTTGCAGCCAATTCCTGCCAGCTCCTCAACCTTGCACCCATGCACTATACCATCTTGCTCTGGTCAGAAGGCTGCCCCTCCCTCAATGTGGAGAGGACAGACACCAGTCTTGTAAACTGAGCTGAGATTTCCCAAGCACTTCAAGCAAGATACACTGTTTTAGGTAAAGCATTAAACAGATTTATTAACTACAGAAGGATAGATTTTTAAGTGGTTATAAGTGATAGGCATAAAAGATCAAAGAAAGTTACCAAAGAAAATAAAAGATAAACGTACAATGTAAATCTTAAACCTTCTTACACTAGGCGGTCTTTAGATCAGCAATTTTCTCACCCCACCGGATGTTACAGTTCTTAATGCACAGGCTTCTCCTTAAGCCTGGACCACTCTCCTCAGATGACCTTTGTCATCTCGGCATTCCTGTTGCTTCCAGTGTAGGTAGGGGAGGAGAAAGCAAAAGCATGCAGCAACTGTTCCCTGTTTTATATCCTTTGTCCATGTGCCTAGAAAACACCACCCTGAGTGCTGGTGCTGGGGGTGCCGTTTTGAAGTGGATTCCATTATGTACAGGGGTTTACTGTTTGGTTCAATGGCTCTCAGTATCCCCGCTATAAAAATTGGCCCAGCACCGCTGCTTGCCCAGACATGTCCTGGTGGGCTTTGCTGAGTCACTGGGTGGAGCAATCCCTCTGGTGGGGTCTTTTGCAACTGAATCATAGAGTTGATCAGTGCTCATTGTGTGGTGCTTGGGCAGCTATCATTGAATTGTAAATCCCTTGATGACAACTCCCCTGCTGATTAATGGTCGTTGACCACCACTTAGGTGGGGTCCTTTGTATGTCATTAGCAAATTTACAGCATATTTCAGTAACAACCATACAACAAAATCTCATAACTTTATACACTTTAATTATATGTATATTTGGACAGAACAATGGGTTTCAGCAGATCATGACCGTTCATATGCTATCTTACATGGCATGCCTTGTATGAAATACCACAGCCATATATGAATGATGATTATAAGGGTTACAGGGTGCCATTCTGAGGTACAGCGTGTCACAGGGTACTATCTATTGGCCCACTGCAGTTCGGGAACCCCATTGCTGTAAAATCCATCCACTATATCCTGCAAGAGTCACAACCCTGCATAGCAGGAGACTATTAATAGCCCTGCACACTTGCATGACAATGGCCCTCACGGTGCATTTTCCAACTCCAAAATGATTTCTCACTGACCACTAGCAATCTGGCATTGCAAGTTTCCACAGTATCATCGCCACTCACTTCTCCACTGTCAGTGTGTTATCCCAAAAAATGAGTTTTAGGGCATTGATACAGTAACCTACCTATTGCCTCTTTAATCTGTTCTTTCCGAGGTACAAGCTCCCGGGGTTGCTAAGGAAACACTAAAGGACACAGATATAACCTTTCGATAAAGTAATTGACACAGGCAGTATTCTTCTCACAATAATGTACCTTTTTATTAAAGGTTTCAGAGTAGCAGCCGTGTTAGTCTGTATTCACAAAAAGAAAAGGAGGACTTGTGGCACCTTAGAGACTAACCAATTTATTTGAGTATAAGCTTTCATGAGCTACAGCTCACTTCATCGATGCATTCAGTGGCTGATTCCACTGAATGCATCCGATGAAGTGAGCTGTAGCTCACGAAAGCTTATGCTCAGATAAATTTGTTAGTCTCTAAGCTGCCACAAGTACTCCTTTTCTTTTTATTAAAGTCACGAATAATCCCTAATACAGTGTATCCTAAAAATCCTAAATAAGGCACAAAATCCCGAGACAAATCCCTTTTTGCAAGTTAAAGAGCATGTAAACTACAACAGCACGCAGTTTAAATGATTCTAAGTGAAGAAATTTGTTGCAAGGGGTCAATTTGCAACAAATTGCTGATAGCAGATCTTAAATTGCTTTTAAGTTTACATATAATGCAAATAATAACATGCAAATAATAACAGAATTGTAGCATTCTTATAACACACACATAATCATATATATTCTCTTAGACTATACTTATACTGAACTATAATTAAAATAATATTAAGCTGTGATGCATGACCAGAAAGGGTTAAGCATCCTGCAGGATAAATGATCCAAATTCAACCCTTAAAGACATTTTGGTAGATAATGTTTGTGTTTTTGTGTATTTACATATATAGTGTTAAAGGTTAACAATGTAATCAAACAGTGCCTGTCTACGCTGTATTCTGTTAATTCAGAGATCAAAAGGACATATTAACATTTAGATGAACTATAAACATAGGATATCACTGTATTCATCTCTCTTTGAAACGTATAGCATATCACCTGAGAATGATGGAAAACGGACAATTGCCTTATGTTAATCTGTGTAGATAATTACCAGTGATGCTTAGGAAATGGATCTATTTCAAAAGTCCCCATAATTGCCTATTGTTTGCTAAAGGACTCTGAGCTGTCACAAGAAGGCCTGAAACTGTATAAAGATGTTTGGGTCCCAATCCTTTTTATCTCAGCTCTGCTTGAGGCTTCGTGCAGGGGAAGCCTATCCCATAAGGACTGAGATCCCAGTCCTGGCTGGACCACCCTGAATATAAACATTGGACTATAACCTAAGAACTATTTCTGAAAGAACTCTTCGCGGAGATGGTGAGCTTTGAAGTTGCAATCAGAGTAGCAGCCATGTTAGTCTGTACTGGCAAAAAGAAAAAGGAGTACTTGTGGCACCTTAAGTGACTAACAAATTTATTTGAGCATAAGCTTTCGTGAGCTACAGCTGTGTGCTGTACTCATGTCTGTAAGTACACTGATTTTTTAACCAATACTCTCTCTCTCTCTCTACTTTTTTAATAAATTTTAGTTTAGTTAATAAGAATTGTCTGTAAGTCTGAATTTGGGTAAGATCTGAAATATTCATTAACCTGGGAGGTAATGTGTCTGATCCTTTGGGATTAGTAGAACTTTTTTATATGATGAATAAGATTTTCAGTAATCCTCATCATATTTGACTTGGGTGTCTGGGTGGAGGCCTGAGGCTGGGTTACTTTAAGGTAACTATATTGTTGGCTTCTGGGTAACCAGTGAAGTATTATAGAGGCTGTTTTGTGCTGGCTTGGTAAATCTAAGTATTGGAATATCCACCAACTTTTTGGGGATTGTCTGCCCCTTTCTTTGCAGTTCACCCTAATTGAGTGACCTCAGTGGGTTCCCCGGGAGCCCTGGTCACATAAGCTTACTCTATAAATCCGTTGCTGCTTTCTTTTAAAAGTCACATCACTGCTGCTGCTGTTCAACTCCTGGTCAGTCAGCTCAGCTCCGCTCTGCTCCAGCTTTCTTTTCTCTCTTTGCTGCAGCTTTTCTTTGGCTTCTCTTGCTGGCTCTCCGGCTCTTCCTGCACGCCTATCTCCTTTTCAGATGCAGCCTCTGCACTCCAAAACTGTTGCTGACAAAGGGCCTTTTATGCTCTTTCTTTATCTAGCTTCCTATTCCTAGGAACAGTTCCTTACTCACACATGCACAGTCTTGACCATTATCTCAGAATTCTGATTGGCACTCTGACCTTTACAACAAGTTGTGACTGGGATGAGTGAGTTCTGACCAGCTAGCTGCTTCTCTCACTGACCTGTTACCCCTTACTGCACATATTCAACAAGTTGCCACTACTGCACATGCTCACTGTTGGCCTTTACCTCAGAGCTGTGATTCTGCCAAGCCACACCCATACCCATACCCACTTGGCTCTGTGCCAGGGCACTTTATTTTTTTAAAGAAATCTTAAGTTTTCACTGAGCGTTCTCAGGATCAGCAGTGTCCATCTCAGGATCGAGTGATTTTTTTTGTTTATTCAGAATAGGGATCAAAAATACAAAGTAGAGACTGGAGAATTTTCTCTGGTAATAAGTGCAGCTCTCATTCTGGTGTTCCTGCACTGCAGGGCTGGGGAGAGCTCAGGACACACATCCAGAAATGTGGCCTTGCTCATTCAGAAGTCCTGCAGCCACTGCTCATCACCTCAAGCTTGCGTTATGATGGGATCCCACCAGTCAGTGCCCTTTCCTCAGGCCCAGAAGTGGCGCTCCACTATCTGCTGCTGCTTTGTGAACACTACCAAGAACCTTGACTTGGGTCTTGCTATATCCCACAGCCATCTGTCCTCCATGAAACTGTCAATTTCTCCACTGATTTGGTGGTTCTTGCAGCTCTGCAAATACCAGAGGCCCATGTGTCCTGTGCTTACAACACTCGTGACAATAGTGCAGAGCTGTGCAGCTTCCATACTTCTGACTGAGATGGAAGGCAGCAAGGAGGGCCATGGGGATTCATGGGAATTTTAGCAAAGGTGTGAAAATTATGGGATACACAGGACATTATGGAATGGAGAAAGTTGCATGCTGGGAAGTTGATCCCTTGTTTCTGCCCCCACCCCCATCCATTGCTACAACTTATAAAAAGACAGTGCACTGAACAGTGGCAAATTGCACGCTGGGATACCTACTCATGGTGCACCACACACTCACTGTACATCAACACAAGCTCTCCTGGTGAGTATACGCAGTTCCGTTGCAAGGAGCCAAAGCATATTCACAAGTGATATATGAACTACGGTGGCTTTATGCCAACACAAGTTGTGGGGGCAAAAGTTTGTAGTGTAGAGCTAGCCTTGATCTAGTTAGGCCAGGAAGAATCTCAGATGGAAGTCGCCTTTTGCATTACTTACACTCCTCAGATTGCACATAAGAGGTGATGCCATTGTCATCACCAAACTGTGATGTGCAATTTGCAAAATTAACCTAGAGAACCAGGAATTCAAAGGAACTGCTCTTTTCCCTCAGTCTGCTGTGTGACTGTATCTAAACACTTTCACCTGACTCAATTCTTCTTAAAGCCCGGCAGGAACCATAGTAACAAACTGCACCATCTATTGACTGAGGGCTAAATTATCCCTTAAGAAAGGAAAAGCCATAAATGGTCTAGAAGGGATTTAGGATGGCAATGCAGGGAAAACAACACAACAGCATGGTCAGCAATTATCTGACATTCTGAGGTGTGGGCTAGATTTGGTCCTATTGAAATTAATGGCAAAACTCCCATTGATTCCATTAGGGTCAGACTTTGGCCGTTTGTAAAGGCAATACAAAAACTCTGTGCTTCAACTAAGTTATTAAAAAAGCAGCCTGTCTAGTGAAAAAGAGAGGAGCCCGAGGGAAAGAATGGAATATGAGATTAATTCCAATGGCTCACTCAGAAGTATGTATGTAAGACTCCGCCTAAATTAATGTTGGCAGAAATTACTTCAACAGGGTTTAATGTGCAACAGATTATCTGTCAGGCAGTGCTAGATACTTCAGAGAGGTAATATCTTTTATTGGACCAACTTCTATCGCTCTCACCAACAGAAGTTGGTCCAGTAAAAAATATTACCTCATCCACCTTGTCTTCCTAATATCCTGGGACTTACATGGCTAGAGCACTGCACAGATACTTCTGCGATCCTTTATACCTTAAAATGCTACTATTCCTCCAAGTGGTGCTGAGATAGGATTTGGATATACAGCTTTGTCATCACAGCTGCAAGCTTGGGGACCCCCTACCTCCAAACGCAGTGGATTTATTGGGCTTCAGTAATTTCTACTGCTGCTCTTAGGCCTTTTGCAATATATCTCATGGGGTCTTTGATAAATCTCACTCCTCAAACAACGGGGTCAAGACCACAGTTTTTTCTTCCACCTAACTTCAGACCCCTAGTGAGGCTTTTCCATCAAATAGAATCTGGGCCTATATAATATAACCTAGCATAAGGTCCAATTTGTGGGAATTAATATATAGCCATTTATTTTAATGCAAGAAGCTGCTCACATATTCATATTGCATTTTTTTCAAGCTTCTTGCAGAGGGCTCTACAAGGCCAAGGCTGCTACTTTCCTGATGCTAAAAATAATCACTGCAAATTAATCTTTAATGATTTTTCAGCTCAGCAAATAGAGCAAAAAATAATTTACCTTGAATATATCCAGTTCTACAATATACTCTGTCTTATTTTGCTATACAGGAAAAGAATGTGGTGCCTACGGCACAACTTCCCAGTGAATTCCCCATGTGTCTTCTCTCTGGTTAATGGCAGAGATTGGCATCTAATCTATATATAGTGTAGCATAGCACAATAAAAACAATACCTGCATTCAGCACATATAGTTGATGTCAGCAGTTGATATTTCATGGCATCATGGGAATTGAGAAGAGAAAGAAATGGAGAAGAAAGAGAGAGGAGGCCCCTTGCCCCCTCACTTCACATAACTTCCTTTGCTGCCAGATGGGAAAGCATGGGAATCCTTCTCCTGAATCTTGAGATCGCCATCCTCGGATCCTGGCATAGTCACATCTGTTTCCCTGATTTCCTACTTTTCTGCTCTCCTTCACCTGCACTATACCCACTGTCTTTGTAAAGCTTCCTGAGATGCAGCTTCTGCCATTTGATTTTGCTTTGTGAGTCAGAGCTCTCTCCTTTCTCATGATTACTACTGATTTGCAGTACCACCCAAAAGGTGCTAGCACTTTTAAAACACAGAGGAAGACCGTCTCTCTCCTGTAAAACCCTCACAAGCTACTTAGCTGTTTTTATTTCAGAAACAACCTCCCCCTCCCGCACACACACAGTTATCCTTAAAGTTACTGGATAACAAAAGGGTCTGTCGGATTTAACATAACCCCAGCTCTCTCTTTCTTTTAAATAAAATAGATACAAATGATCTATAGCACACCAGCAGATAAATTTGTTTGTTTTTCCTTTAAAATGAAAGGCTATATTCTTCTTTGTAAATGGTGTAGACAATCAGTTATAGTTTCCCCAGACTGAAACCTGCAGCTGCGACCAGATAGCTGATGTACTGGAGTTTGCCTGAATGGGGAAGCGCTGTCTTGATTTAATGTTCCTGCACCTGAAATCTATACCTACAGCCCCTGACATTTTCAGAAAGTTACCCTTTGTTTTTTTCAAATAGCCTAGTTATATCTCCCATGCCAGGCCCAATCAAGGTGTTTCAGAATAGGAATATGGAATGATTTTATACCTCTAGTCCTATTTGCATTTTTGTACACAGAAATTAAAAACACAAGAAACAGATATTTAATATCTTCCCTAAGAACAAGTGTATACATATATGCTTAAAACCTGGGCCAAATCATTCACTTCAATGGAGCTACACCAATTTACACCCACTGAGGATCTGGCCTTGTATGTTTTGGAAATCATACATGGCATCCTCTGGGGCATGCAAAAAGAGTTTTGTACTGTATACAAGTAATATGATTCCTTTTGAAATTACCTCTGTCATAAAGGGGACACCATGCTGCTCACTCAGAAAAGTAGTATTGAAGGGACACTGCCTGATCAGGATTGCCTTGCAACATGGCTCCTTTGGAACCAAACTGTCAGGGAACTGAATCAGGGGCCAGAAGGAGGACTAACAGCCAGGGCCTCTACACAGATCACCCTGCGGCTCCAGAAAACTTCTGGACATCCTTGGGACTCGGGGGGTGGAACCCCTTGCATCTTGCATGGGTGTAAATGCCTCATCCCATTCCCTCCCCAAACAGAGGAATCTGGAGGAAACTCTACAAGACCAACCTTGCGAAAACTTCTCTTAGTCCCCTCCCTGGCTTTTCCTACAGGAGCCTGATATTATAAGATTACACGGGAAGACTTCTGAGAAACTTCAGCTAATGCAGTATGTGGCTCTCTCTTTATTAAGCAGTATTTCACTTAAGGAGCATGTTACATTTGTGTGCACTAGACTGCACTGGCTTCCAGTTAGTTTCTAGCTGAAGATGAAGGTGTTGTTTTTGACCTATAAATCCTTAAATGCTTTTGGACCTGATTATCTCAGAGACTATACCTCTAAGAGTATATCTTCACTGCAGAGTTAATTTATCTCACTCTACATTCAAGTTATTCCTCTCAAGTTGGCCTACCTCAAAGGTAAGCAGCCGCACTGTGAAGTAACTAGGTGTGGAAGGATTAGATTTTTGTGGGTAAATGTTGATTTCACCCTACACACAAACCAACCAAAAAAAAATATTTCCATCGATGATCATTGAAATTTAGAACTTATTAAATTTTTAATTTAAGGATATTTACTTTGTATATTTTGATATGTGATACTGACAACTTGTGTTTAAATGGTTATAAAGCTTTCCCTCTTTGAATCAACATCTACTTTCATTAAATTATTATTGTCTAACTCTGCCCTCACGATTTCCTGCAACTGTGAACATTTAAATAGATAAAATAAAAATTACTTACAATCCAGTTTTGTGCAACTGAAAATCTAAATTGATAAAAATTGAAACAAATGCTTAAAAATAAATATAGATATCTGTGAAAATTATAAAAAAACCCATCAAATTCTGTCAAGCCTAGAAATAACACTCAGGTTGCTGTATCCACACTCACCCCCACGTGGTACTAAGACTTCTGGAGGCACATCCCATGATTGTTAGCACAGCAATAAGTTGATCTGCACTGAATTCTTTCACGGTGCATTGTGGGAGAATTAGTCTGGGCACACAGGGGGAACAGTGGAAGGTATTGGAGGAGAGCAGCACTTATAGAGCTGGTCTGGATTCACACAGTAGTGTGAAAAAAAAAACCAAAAAAAACGAGGAGTACTTGTGGCACTTTAGAGACTAACAAATTTATTTGGCCATAAGCTTTCATGGGCTAAAACCCACTTAATTCTGAAACAGTAGTGTGTGGATATGTTGGCAGCTGATGAGTTGTATTCACTCACTGCTTTAGCCCATTGCCCGACTGGCCAGCCAACTTGAGTTTAAAACACCACCACACTAAAGTTAAGGATTTGTGTGTGTGAATAGGAGGGGAGTTAGTGGCAACATTTGAATTATAACTTGGGTTGACTGTGCACTGAAAGCAATCCCTAAGTGGGATACCATGGCAGTTGCAACCTCCTGGAGTGCTTCAGTGGATAGCCACCTCTGCTCCCTTCCCCCCACCCCATGCACTTTAAACAGCAGGGGGCTGGCAGCAGTGCATTTTCAATTATAAGCCCTCAGTGCTGGAACCTGGTCTCACCTACTGCCTGCCAGGAGCCTGGATTTCTTGACTTTCATGGTATGTTACAAGGCTATCTATTCTCCTAGCCTTTCCTTGAAGTGAACTGAAATGTGGGCTGATTGATATAGAGGGAGAGATCTCATTTGGGGTGAATGTGATGTTTGTTGAGCAGGGGGAAGTGATATGAAGGGGGCAAAGTTTATTTAGGGATGGGCTTGGGAGCTTTTAAATATTACTCTAGTGGCTTTTTTGCATGCATTTTATAAACTGTTTATGGCATCTAGTCAGTGGGACTGTGAGCAGTTGGTATCTGAAAACCAGGCCACTTATTTAGCAATCTAGATCTTAATTTAGCCATACTTATCTTTAGGCACCCAAGTTTGAAAACTGTAGTGGATTAAATGACTTGACCAAGGCAAATCACTGGTAGGTCTAGGATTAGAATTTAAGGAGTTCCCAGCTCCTAGCATTGAGCATAATTTGGAGAGGTAATGACTATAGTGCAGTCACCTGGGATTAAAACCAGTGCAGGTGTTCAACTGATGGATGCTCAGTTTGATCATAGGTACATGGTAAGTATTAGAGTTGTTGTATAAGAGGAAATTGTGACAATAGACATGCACTCAGCGTTAGCGATACTGGGGAACAGAGGGGATAGAAGTCCTTGTGAAATTAAATTGTAATAAATTATCAGCACTGGATGGCACTCATTTGACAGTTCTGAGGCATTAAAAAATCTGTATTTTCTCTCTCCCAGATTGTACCCCCCCACAGTAGTAGCAGAGCTGGAGGATGGCCAATGTTGTTTTCATGTTTGAAAAAGGTGACTCAGAAATTACAGCTCAATGAGCCCTTCTTTAGAACACCCAAAAATACAGGCTGTTCACATGCAGGAGACAGGAAACTGAGATTCTTCTCATTCAGTTCCCTACGCGTTCTTGAGGGGAGCAAAGTTTGACTCTCCATGGAAGTGAGGGGAGGGAGGGTAAACCAGAAAAGCCAGTTGATTTTAAGGGACAGAGACATCAGCCACCTGGATGAAGGCCCTGTCTCTGGACTGGCCCCTCTCTGCCCAGCCAGTATGACTGTATAGGAGCCATTTTGACATAGGCTCCCTGCTGGCCCCTGAAGGGTGCAGAGCGGGAAGGTGGATAAGTTAACTTACCCTCCACAAAAGTTCCATAGACTTGGTGTGGGGGGAAGGCTCTGCCTCCCCAGCCATCCCTCTTTCCCAGCTTGCAGCCTAGCTTTCCCACAAACAGATCCCAAAGCCAGCTAAATCCACCATAGAGTCTTGGGGACTTGGATGAATCATGATGAGTAGACAGTTCCTGCAGATTCAGAAGAATTATGTTATGTAGGCAGCACTTGCCCTTTCTCTGCCCTCTAAGTCAGGATCCACTGGATCTTATAAAGGTAATTGGAAAGTCACTTAGGGAAGTATCGCAGAGAAATATGGAGAAAGTTTGGTTTATTACTGTACTTGCTCATGGATGGATATGTAGCTGAGCAAGAGTCAATGTACAGGTGGGGAAATCTTGTACTTTCTTAGCTGACACAGCATACTTGGAATCTGGGGTCGCTTTAGCAGTTGTGAGGATCAAGCCCGAAAGAGATCAAACCAGAATTGATTTGGCTGGATTTAGATGGTGCAGCTGGGACTATCGGTTATTCAAATGGTGTGCAAGCCAAACAGAGACAAGATACTTTTCATGGTATTGTGCATTGTATCAGCCACAACCATAAGCTAGCTATTTTGGATCTCAAAAATATTATCCCTGTCTAGAGTTAATTTTGAAATATGGTGTCATATTTTATTATTTAAATCCCAAAAGATGATGCCAACTTTGAGCGCTTGCTGAGGCCTTTGGAAACAGATATTTTGGATTTAACCACCAAGTATACTTGGTTGTTAGAGCACTGAAGGAAATGATAAAAAGCTATGGTTTGTCCATCACTTATTTGTAATAAAGTGAGTCAGGGGCATTCTTAAGGAGATCAAGACAAGCAGGTTTGTGGGCACATTGTGTTTTATGATGGACTTATTCACCAGGAGAGGATCTTGTGTTGCGTGAGGCTGTGCAAAAGCTAAAAACTAATATGCTAGAACTCAAAGCAGTGAAAGGCAACCCTGCCTTTTATGTCTACAATCTTATCTCCAGAGATAGATAATTTGACAGGGTAAACATTTCTGGGTCTTTGGAGGTAGAGATGCAAAAAACAAAAACAAAACCAACCATCAGATCAGTATGCTTGTAGCTGTCAATGCACATACAGAGATCAGATTCCCCAGGCTACAGCAATTACCATGTACATGGTTTCAGTGCTTTGACTCTATGTACTGCCTTGTTGATAAAATAAGAATTGGTCCAGTATGGCAGTGTACAAATTAACAATCAGCTGGACTGCTTTACATAGGTGTTGAAGGAGGAGGAAAAGGAGAGCTCCCTATATTAGTGGTTGCTTCTAAAATTACAGTTAAATGCTACCAAATCCACAACAAATTACAGTGCACATTCCTGTTTACAAAAGCTTTTAACCAGCAGGTAATCTGCTTTTCAGGATGTATTAGAATACAATAATAATTGTCCTGTAACACTTCAGTGTTAGAACATGGGCTTTCCATGATGACATTAATGAAAACAAGCCTCCACATATATATTGGCAAAAGCATGCTCCAAGATGTGATGCAGATTCTAGTGAATAGCTCAAGTGCAGTTGCTTTCCAGCCCCATCATGCTATTCTCCACTGGTTTGAAGAGGGACCGGAACAAAACATTCATAGACACAGTTATGATGAGCACAGGGAGACAGCACTAATGGAGGACTAGACAAGTGCTATTGTCAGATATAGATTTCCAACTGAATGGACATTAACTCTAATATTGTTTAGGTATTAGAATTTGTACTTTAATTCAGAATAAATTATTTCATAGTCTCAATTCTAACTCATGGTCTCAAACTAGCATTGGTAATGATGTTGTAATTTATATTTAAGTCAGGACAAAATAAAATTTAAGTCCAAGTGTGAGTCAAACACATTAAAAGAAAAAGAAAAAAAAAAGGGGGGGGGGGAAACACTGGCACAATAGTCCAAAAGAGAATTAGCAGAATGCAGAGAAACATTACTAGACAAACACAGAAGCATCAATATTTCGTTTTAGCTTACAGAAGAGAATGAGACTATGGCCTGAAAATTAGGACAATTTTCACAAGCAAATTTTAATTACCTGCCCATGAAAAAATTAATAGAAAAGTGTTTCTAATCATGCTTTCTACCCATGAAAGTGGAAGTTCTTAGGCTGCACCCATCACCTTTAGACTATTACATCCACTTTTGCAAGATGAGGGTTTTAGTGAACAGTAGATGATTTAACACATTAGGGGGAGGAAATGTTTTTTAACGTAACAAAATTTTGCTGATTCAAAAATGTGGGGGCAAGCACGTTCAGCAGAAGAATCCATTAAGCTATTAGCTGTGCAGTTAAAGATAGATGAGGTGTATATGAATGATCAGTTAGCTAATACTGGTGTGTGGATCTGACCACTTTTAGAACTAAATGCAAAACTAAGTTTAGCTTTACTTCAATATGTTTTTTTGGATTCAAAATAAAAACCCACCCGTAATCAAAACAAGTAACTTGATCTGATCTTTAAAGGGTGAAGGGGAGGTAGAATTTCAATGTAAAAAAACCACTGTAGGTGTTCAGCTCTGAAGGTGATGGTTGTGGCATATGAAACGCTGTAGATAGCTAATTGTTTACAGCAGTTTACAAGCTCTGTTGCTGAAACAGGAAGAAACTGTGTGCTGTAAGGCTTAGAAGGTTTAGCACAAATACAGTGGATCTTGTAAGTGCTGAGGAGCTTACAGAATGTGTGTGAAACACCGGGACCCTAGTAGAGGCACTTGGAGCATGGAGGGGCAAAATTCCTTTGTTCGAGTTTGTTAGCTGAAAAAGCCAAATAGTGTCACCATGCACCGCAGGGGTGTATGCTGTACATGGAAATAGTCCACCTTGGAAATTCTGTCTGATTAGATGATTATTTCTGAATGAAGAAGCTGACAAGATCCACTGAGGAAGCTGGTGGAAGCTCTTATCTGAGCAACCAAGTGACCATGTTTGCACGTGTTAGCTGTTTGGTGAGCCAGTGCACCTTGCAGTATGAATCAGCCAACTAGCTCTACATTAAACAGAAAAAGCTCCCCAGTAGTAGAGTCCTCTGCTGGTCCAGTAGACCTAAACTTGTTCACATTTTGGGAGACACAACTGACTTTCAGATAACAGAATTCTGGTTAACCAGACTTCAGATAATAGAAGTCTGACTGTGGCACAATGATTTTGTAATCTCCCCTGGTCAAGCCTGTAGTGTGTTTAACCTGTACACAATGGATAGCTTGGTATTTTTCCTTTTATTCCTTTGGGTGAAACAAAACAACAAAAACAGAATGAGGAAATTAAATGCAAAATGGATGTCTTCTGCAGTATTACCTCAACCACATTGGACATTTGTAGTATGTAGTATAAATGTATATATCATCAGAAAGTGTGCTCGGTCCTTTAAATATATGACAAATCCCTGCCCTAAAGATATTACAATCTAGGGCGATGATCCTGTAGTGTAAACATTTGTACCTATACATAAATAAATGCATGTGAGCAGTCCCATCAACTTTACAGCCCACTCCCATAGTCTGATCTGTATGTGTGGACTTTTATGTTCTCAGGGAGTCCTACTCTTGTCAATGAGACTGTGCAAGAGAAAAGGTCCTCATTTGCAAATCTCTTTGCAGCATCCGGGACCATACAGAGTAAGGCCCCTGTTCTCCAAATACTTAAACATGTGCTTACTTCTTGGCACAAAAGGAAAGCATGTGAATAAATATTTGCAGGACAGAGCTAAAAGAGGAGGAAGAATGATATACAGTCCTTTTACCCTGTTTTTCTTTTTCCTGTTTTGCTCATTTATTTTATTAGCTTTTGCCTTTTAGCTGTTTGTTTCATACCCTCTTTATGTCATGTTTTGACAGTTTGAGCACTTTCCTCATATTTTCATTTATATCTTTGTACCCTTTCGGGCTTTGTAGCTCATTTCTAACTCTAACCCTACCTCATTTTCATTTTTTAAGTCTCTTCAGTAGTTTCTGTTTCCCTTATTATTTCTAAAACATCATGTATCTGTTCATGTATGGTGCATTAAAGCACACCATATATACAGAGGATAGGCAATCTAGCTGAGTTAACAGTGAGGCAGCAAGTTTAACTCTTGGAATTTCCTGCCTTTTGAGAGCTTGGTTAAAACACTAAACCTTTATTTAAAAAAAATTATTCTGCAATCTTAATATTACATTAAGGCTAGCTTTGTGTATTTACTTATCTTCTTAAAGAGCTCTTAAATACTAATCCTAGAATCCTTTCACCCACCCCTTACATTTTGATACAGGATTTCTTGTTGTTTTAATTTTAAACTGGATCACAGGTATGGGGGTTTAGTCAATAAATAGTTGTCCAGGACATAACAAGAGGTGTTATTTAAACTGAGTGATTTAAGGCTTAGAACTATATTTTTAATTAGATGTTTTCAAAATTTAATCAAAGTTGTATAATTGTCCTCGCAATAGGTTTTAACATCAAGTCGCTCCTTCTTTACAAATGAGAATCACATGATTACACGTATAAAAGACAAAAAGTAAAATAATCACAATTCGTACATGTTAAACGTATCTCGCAGTTATAAAAGGACTAATTAATATAAAGACGGTCAGACAAAGCATTGGAATCCTTAAAATACTATAAGCAGCCCTCGCAGTCTTAAAAAGCCGAATTACTAGAAGATTCAGGAATCCACGGCTGCTAGGGCAAGAGGCAGCACAGAAAAGCCAGCAATAGTAAGAGGGTTAATGTTTCCTGTTTGCCTTTAGACCCCCCTCCCCCTAGCCACCCCCTCAGAGCTCAGGCGGAAGTGAGTTCGCTCCTTTGGAGATTAAAAGGATTCCGAACTCTGATCAGTTTCAATAACAGGCGTCCAGAGAGAGGGAAAAGGAGAGGGCGCGTACCCAAAGCACGAGCTGCCCGGAGCCCCTGCAAAAGCCATGCTCTCAAACTCAACCTGAGGGGAAAGCAACCACTCCAAACCCCCACCGCGACAAAGAGGGGAAGGGGAGAAGCCACCCATTCCCCCCCGCCCCCCGTGCGATGGCTCTGCTGGAATCCAACATTATCTGTATCACTTGGGATTCTGCTGCTGCTGAGTGAGTAATTGCCTTTGCTGCCGCTGTTGCTAATTCAAACCCGGTGCCAATTGCTCGTGGATTTGGTCGTGCAAATTGCGGGGGAAGCTGTTTTTTTTTTTTTTTTTTACTTTTGTTTCCTAATAAAACACCACACGAAGAGGCGAGATGACAAAGGAAATGTGATCCCAGTCGTTGCAGAGGCTCAGGCAGGCGAGCGAGCGAGCGAGCACCGGAGAGGAGGGGGGTGAGCGTGGGACTCTCGGATAGCATTGCACAGCGGCTCCAATTTGTGCAAGCGAATATAATACACCCCCCATGAATAATTCAGGGCGGCCGGCGGGGACCTGCCGCTGCTACTCTACCCGGCGGCTACCGCTGCTGCTACAGCGTGTGCAAGCCACCCCGAGCCTGCCCGGGCTGCGAGTCTAGAGGGGAGACCGCGTGCTGGAGCGAGCCGATCTGGGGCTGACCCGGAGCGGGAGCAGAGCCAGCCCAGGGGGGCGTGCGGGCAGCGGCTCGGAGCGATCCAGGGCTGGGGAGAACGCGCTTAGCGGGGCCGCGGAGCATCGAAGCGATCTCGCTGCAGTGTTGGGTGCCTCTCTTTATTGCATCCCGCCAGCCTGAGTGTCTCCCGGGGCGGTGGGGTCCGGCACCAACACCGCCCTCCATCCCCATCCCCCAGTCATGCGGTGGTGGAGCAGGCGTCGGCGGGGGAGGACTGGAGCCGGAGGAGTCTGCTTGTCCACTGTGTTTCAGTGTCTCTGCCTCTCCTAGAGCTGGACTGAGCCGCAAAAGGGGGAAAACCGAAACAAAATATTTCTCTCCTTCTTCTTCCCCCCCCCCCCCAACGAGAGGAGCTAAATTGTAAGCCCTTTGCCTCGCCGCCCAGCAGCCCCTCAGGGTCGGGGGGGGGGCTTGCCCCGCAGACCCCCCGACGCTATTCTCCCGCTGCTGCGGAAATCGGAGCCGAACCTCCCGCAGTGCTAGGTCCAGTTCACACTGGATTGGGGGGGAGGGAGATTACAGGAGTGGCGCCCATGCACTTGAAGAAGAACATAGTCACCAACCACGTTGTCGAACTGCCCATCCCGGGGGAAACAGGCAGAGACTCTGTGTCAGCCAGTGACTAGTTTTGGGGAATCGATACAACTTGTCCAATGCGAACCGGGATTGGAACCTAAGTACGGGTAGGGAAGGCGGACTCCACTGGCAAGCAGCGAACGGGACAACCGCACCCAGCGCCCCCCACCTTCCCCGGGGGCGAGGCGCTCCGAGGAGCCGGCTTCCTGCAGACACCGACTAATAATCGATGCCAGGCGATTTGCAACCTGGCTCCTCCATGAGCCCCTGCTGCTGAGGCGCTTGCACCCCGCGGCTCGTGCCCCCGCCCCCGGCAGCCAGGCCGCTTGCAAATGGCTTCGTTTCCCGAGGCGGACTTCCAGCTATGCCCGCTGTGCAAGGAGATGTGCGGCTCGCCGGCTCCCATCTCCTCCAACTCCTCCACCTCCTCCTCCTCCTCGCAGACCTCCAACTCCTCCTCGGCGGGCGGCTCGTCCTGCGCCCCGTCCCGCCGCCTGCACGTCCTGCCCTGCCTGCACGCCTTCTGCCGCCAGTGCCTGGAGGCGCAGCGCCAGCACCCGGGCGCGGGGGACGCGCTCAAGCTGCGCTGCCCCATCTGCGACCAGAAGGTGGTGATCTCGGAGCCCTCGGGCATGGACGCGCTGCCCTCCTCCAACTTCCTCCTCAGCAACCTGCTGGACGTGGTGGTGGTGGCGGCCGCCGCCGCCGAGGAGCAGAAGAACAACGGCCGGGGGGGGGGAGGCGGCGGCAACCGGCACCACCACCCCCGGCAGCAGCAGCACCGCCCGGCCGGCAGCGGCTCCTCCGCCGCCGCCGCCGCCTCTGCGGCCGCCCCGTCCCCGTCCGCCTCCGGCGGGGGCGGCTCGTCCTCGCTGCTGCTCCGGCGGCCGCACAGCCGGCAGGGCGAGCCCCGCTGCAGCTCCTGCGACGAGGGCAACGCGGCCAGCTCCCGCTGCCTAGACTGCCAGGAGCACCTGTGCGACAACTGCGTGCGGGCGCACCAGCGCGTCCGCCTCACCAAGGACCACTTCATCGAGCGCTTCGGCGGGGCGCCCGGCGCCGCCGCCGCCGCCCCCGGGCCGGCCGCCCCGCTCGCCCTGGGCCAGCCGTACCCCGCCACGCCCTACAGCATCCTCGCCTCCGTCTTCCCGGACCGGGCCAGCTACTGCCAGCACCACGACGACGAGGTGAGCAACCCGCCCGCGCCAGTTCCGCCCCCCGGCGTCGGCCGGCCGGGATTTCACTCCCCCCGGGGCTGCCCCTTCCCGCGCGCCCCGTCCCCCACCTCCCGGAGCTGTCCGCGCTCCCCCGCCTGAGAAGCCTCCCCCCGGGCTGACGCCCGCTCGCCCTTCTGCCTCGGGCCCCTTCTCCCAGCTCTTCCCGTCGGGGGCCATGGAGTCCCTTCGCCCTTCTGGGGCTCCAGGCTACCGCCGCCTGCACCCGGAGAGGGCTGGCGGCGGCTACTCTGCCCGTGCCTGGATTCTGTTCGCACCAGCCGGCGGCTCCTCTTGAGTCCTCTCCCTTCGGCTAGCGATCGCTGATAGCCCTGGGAAACCGAGTCGGAAATATTCGAGGGGGTGGGAGGGAGCTGGTTAGCGTGTCTTAATTTTCCCGTCAGAAACAGAAGTGTAACATCAGAGTGTCTTTTGTGTAACGCTGGCTGTGGTAACCTGGGAGAGGATATTTGCCTTCAGAACAAGCACTTCCGAATGGGCCTGAAAGCCGGATAAGCTTTTAAAAGTTCTTTCCCAGAAACCGGTTTAGTGGTTGGCAGGGAGAATGTGCTGGTTTGCTTCAGACTGTCCTGTTTGGGAGGCTTCCCATCTCAACCGCACTCTCCTGCCTTAATCAAAGGGGGGAGGGAGGGAGGAAGAGAGGAGTTCTAAACCTTTTTCCACTTCCATTTGGTTTCAGTTGGAGATTGTTTCTTGTCCCTATGAATGTGGTTTCTTTTTTTTTCTTGATTGTTTAAGAGCACTAATCTATAAACTTACTGTTTCATTGGCTCTGCACTGCTAGAAGACCCACCAGTGTTCTTAACAGTTCACTTGATATTGTAAATATAAATATTTCAGAGGAAGAAGTATTGACTTCAGAGATCTAACACCTATTTTTGCTAACCAAAAAGTACTGTAGGTGAAAAATTGTCATTGGGTTTCATTGATTACTTCAAAAGATGGTTGTGCATTTTTTAAATTCTTGTTTTTCTATGGTGGAGAAATTAGTACACCTAGACAAAGAGTATGATTGTGAATCTGCCTTCTGGTCAGACCTGTGAGATAAGGAATGTGTATAGCTTTTCTGTGTGTGTGTGTGTGTGTGTGTTAAATATGCATATGTAGCCCTGTCTGTCCCAGGATATTAGAGACACAAGGTGAGTGAGAGTGTTTTATTGGGCCAACTTCTGTTGGTCTCTCTCACCCACCTTGTCTCATTTACTTTTTTGTGGAGGAGAGGGGTGGTTGTGGGGGGAGGGATGTATGGTTTCCACAGCACAAATTACTTTTATAGACTTAAATAGTTTGGGTAACGGATTTCCCCTAAAACTTGAATGCACATATAGTGAAATTAGAAACAGTCTTAAAAAGTCCCTGAATCTCAAGTTTATAGCTGATCAAAATTTTGGAATACATGGTAAACTGGCTTGAGGGGATGGGGAATCGTGTGTTACTTTTTTCAAAAGTTTAAAAACCAAATAACATGTAGAACTGTATTTTTAAAGATTTGAAGAGGTTTGTTGGAATGCAGAGAACATTTACAAAAAGAAAAGGAGGACTTGTGGCACCTTAGAGACTAACAAATTTATTTGAGCATAAGCTTTCGTGAGCTACAGCTCACTTCATCGGATGCAGTGTGAGCTGTAGCTCACGAAAGCTTATGCTCAAATAAATTTGTTAGTCTCTAAGGTGCCACAAGTCCTCCTTTTTCTTTTTGCGAATACAGACTATTCTGAAACCAGAGAATATTTAGATAGTCAAGTTTACTGTACTTAAGTCCTGACAGTAAGGAATCTTACTTCTGGAGTTAAGTATTCATTTTGATGGTGTTAACAGTAAAGAGGACAGACTTGTCTACAAGATATTGGTGTAGCATTAGCAATGCTCTGAATACTCCATTGTAGAAGTAGAAAACCATTAAAAGGTGTTGGAAGAAGACAATATGATGTAGCGGGAAAAATAAACTTTCAAAGGAAGTAATCAGTTTTGGCAAATGTGTTCATACTTGTCTACATACTCCTGGTTAAGATTATAGCTATATATTTGTATTACAAAGGAGTTTTGATATTACCAAACTAATTTTTTAAAAATAATATAGTTATTTTTGACTATAGTTTCTTAAAGACGTTAGTTGTGAAGACACACATTTTTCAACATATAGCTGAAATGTCTGTCCTAAAATAGTAACAATGTGTCAGTTTGGACTGACTTAACTTAAAATTGGAAAATGGCACTCCTCTCTTTCCCTTTCCTCTTTAGAGCTTAGCATGATGCCTCAGTGGAATTTTCCATTAACTTCATTGTTCAGGATGATTTACTCCCTTCTAGTTATTTTTTTTGTTGATTCTGTACTACTTTTGGAGATAAGATCCCTGCCTGAAGACTGAATGGGTGCAGAAAAATTCCATGGACGCTGCTGAATAAATATCTTTTCAATTGGTTGAAAAACTGGATGCATTAGGAAGTGTTAGTTCTATTTAGTAGCGACAACTAGGCTACTAGAGTTTTATGCCAATGTAATTCTGATTGATTTGTTTTCTAGTTCAGTTTTTTGATAAGGTTGTTAGAGGAGCAAAGAACAGAATATTTAAATTTAATAGAATGAGTGTTTTAGAAAGGCATGTTCTGGAGAAGGGGGAGGGACAATGAGCGGAAATGCAAAAATCTCCTCATTAGCACTTGGACCTCCTGTAGTGCTTGCAAAATTCCTCTGTCTACTAGTGGATGTCCTAAATAACAAATGTAACTATCAGTGTAAAATCCAGAATGGGGTAGACGATTACCCTTTGAAACAATACTTGTTCAGCATGAAGGGCCAGATATTTTTAAAGGAAGGAAATTTGGCCCATAGTGCTTTAGTTTAGAACAGACTTATTGGATGTCTGGTGATAACTGTAGTGAAATTCATTCACTCTTTTAAGTGTTCTTAAAGTTCTTTGTCACAATTTCCTACCAAAGCACAACCACATGCAGTAAGACTATGACAAGAGTGGTGTTACAGTTTTCAAAGTGTGTGCTCCGTACTCTCCAGCAACCAGCTAAGGGCAGTTCAGGAGCTGGAGCTCCCACTTAATACAGGTTAAATTCCAAGGGAGGAGTAAGCCATCTTGCATTCTTCTTCTTTTTATTTTAGATGTATGTGTTTTCTACATAAAAACGTTTTCTGGGGTACTTTTTAAAGTTTATTACATGAGCAATGGAGCTCCTCCTGTGATGGTCATCCTCTTCTATAAAACTTCACTCTGACTTCTTTGTAAAATGGCAAATGTTTCATTTACATTACAGCTTCAAATATAGGAATATAGATCTATGAAATTTAGTAATATATTTGTAGCATTTCATTATTGAAGTACTAATTGATGGCCACGTAGTGGTGGTGGTATATTAACTGATGTACATCTGGTGTCTGATAAATGAATAATAAGTACTTTGAAAATACTAAGACCATCGTCTGGAAGAAACCTCCTAATTGTTCTACAGAAACATAACTGACCAAGAAGTAAAGATCTGTGGTAGCAAAACTATACTGCATGGGGAAGAGTGGCTGAGAAAGGGTGAGAATTGTCATCTTGTTAACAAAATGCATTGTTGAATGAGGGGTTTTTACTTTTAGGAGCCTCTAATGGAAAAACAGCCTTCCCTGAGCCACTATTTAAACACTCCACTAAAAAGAAAATATTCATTCAAATAGCTAATAATGTAACTAACAAAAGCCAAGAAACTCCAAAGGAAGGCTGGAGTGGCAGCCTCAGCTTGGAATCTTCTTGCTCTAACAGTAGTTTAAAACATAAGTACATGTGCATTAACGTTAGGAGAGGATAGAGGTGAGTGTTATGGATAGTTACTTGTTCACAGCTTCAGAATTGAAGTACCCAGGTTCCTTGGGACTGGAAGTTAAAGTTACAACAGGATCAACATAGTCATTCAGCCTTTTACTGTAGATACATGAAGTTTCTTGTAGTCTGTTTGGGAGGGTCTCTTTAGATAAGTTGGGTTTTGTTCTGCTGTATACTGTTGATGCTCAGACTACACAGCTGTGTTGTATACTATGACTATTTCTATACAAAGTTATTGATAGGGCGCTACCATATTTATGGCCATGAAAAACACATCATGGACTGTGAAATCTGGTCTTGTGTGTTTTTACCGTATGCTATACAGCTTTCAAGGTGGAGTCCAGTGTTTCTCAGATTGGGGGACCTGCCCCAAAAGGGCATTGCAAGGTTACTTTGGGGTGGGTGGGAAAGGAAGGGGTGTCGTGGTATTGCAAGGCAGTTGGGCAGTGGCTGCTGACTGAGGGCCCAGCACTGCAGGCAGCAGCACAAAAGTAAGGGTGGCAATACTGTAGCATGCCATTCTTAGGCCTGGTCTACCCTTCTTTTGCGGCGGGGGGGAATCGGCCTAAGATACGTTGACTTCAGCTATGCTATTCTCGTAGCTGAAGTCAGCGTATCTTAGGTCAACTTACCTCGCATCCTCATGGCGCGGGGTCGACTGCCACCGCTCCCCCATTGACTCCGCTTCCACCTCTTGCCACGGTGGAGTACAGGAGTCGAAGGCAGAGCGATAGGGGATTTATCGAGTCTACACTAGATGCGATAAATTGATCCCCGATAGATCGATCACTACCCGCCAATCTGGCGGGTAGCGCAGCCGTACCCTTACTTATGTGCTGCTGCTGGCAGTAGTGCTGCCTTCAGAGCTGGACTCCTGGCCAGCAACCACTGCTCCAGCGCAGAAGTAAGGGTAGCAGTACCAGCCTCCCCCTACCATATCCTTGTGACCCCCACACAACTCCTTTTTGGGTCAGGAGTTACAACACTGTGAAATTTCAGGTTTAAATAGCTGAAATCGTGAAATTTATTGTTTTAAAAATCCTATGATCGTGAAATTGACCAAAATGGACCCTGAATTTGGTAGTGCTCTAGTTATTGACAATTCAGTGAGACTTTATGGCAACACTGAAAATTGCATAGAGCCCCATTTTCTTTAGTGTTTTAATATGATAATGTTGCACTTAAGAAAAATGAAGCAAACTGGGCTTTAATCTTGTTTATGTAGACTATTTCTGTTCAGGACTAAGGGCTTGTCTAGATGGGAAGTTAAGCCAAATTAACTGCAGATGTGAATTTAAAGTGCATCAAATCCCTGTGTGGATGCCTTCTTTCAAAAGTAAAGTGGCCTTTGTGAATTAAGCTAAACAAGTGAACTAAAACCACTTTCTTTCACAATAAAGTGTTCATGTAGGGGTTTAATGTGCTTTGCTCTGTACAGTGCCTTGAGATTTGTGGCTGAAAGATGCTATGTAAAAACCTAATATTAAGCAAAATTTAGTGTCTGGGTTTGTTGACAATATCTACAATATGAAATTTGAAGAATTTCTTAGCAATAGTAGTTTTGAGCATTACTGTAATGGTAAATGCTGCACACAGATGCATCTTTATTAAACATGGCTCTACTCCAAGAACTAACTTTTAAAAAGGCATTGTGGGATTCAGTGTTTGGGTCCCAATGATAACTGTATCAAGTGAGCCCAGCTGATATTCCTTAGTTCGCCTGGTATTTAAGTGATCTTTTAATTTCACATAATTGACAGTTGTTAAAGTTCTACACCTCAGATGAGGATCTTGGCTATGTTTGAGCTCTCCGTTGTCTCCTAGGATTTGCAGAGGGCTAACTGTCGCTTAAACAATTCTCATGAAACACAGAATGAAATGGTAACCACATCTCCCTCTTAAAGGGTGTCTACACCAGGGTTTTTTTTTCATGCACAAAATTTTCAATCCCTGCTACCACCAATTCAGTTGTGTTGCTGGTAATGATAGACGCGTTAGTGTAGACAGAATATCATCAATTGCCAGGAGCCATCTACATTAGTGTCCCCATTATTACTGACTTTGTTGCTGTCACTGGCTCAGCTCCATTTGAAAATGGGACCAGGGGGCAGGGGGAGAGAGGGGGAAGCCTAGTTTAGTCAAGGTCTTTGCAATGTTGACTCTTCGATGATCAGAGGTGCCTTAAGCAATAAAACAAATTTAGCAATATGATTCTGATAAACAAAAGAAAAATGGATTTTTTGAGTAAGATCCTATTTTAAATTTGCAGTTGAACACTTTACTTTCTGTAGTCTAACAATCATGTTTTTTTTTATTTTAAGACTTTCTTTTCCCAGACTTTTCTACATAGGAAGTTACTCCAAATTTACTAAAGATGTGACTTTTAAGCGCATTTAAACTCCTGTGTGAACACTTTCTTTCAGAAGAAAGTTATTTTAGTTCACTTCAGCATAATTCACAAAGGCCACCTTACTTTTGAATGAGGGCATCCACACAAGTGTTTTGTTGTTTTTTAAATTCACACCTGGAGTTAATTTGGCTTGTCTTCCTGTGTAGACATGCCCTTAGTCCTGAACAGAAATAGTCTATATAACACGATTATAGTCCACTAGGGGTGAATTGTTTTTGTTGCTCAATACATACTTTAATTTAGAAGGGTATTAAACCAGGACACTATGTAGCCTATTCTCTGTTCTCCCAGTGCACATGTTTAGAGCAGTGCAAACCCTTTTCATTTTAGGAGTGTAGAAGTAAATATCTTCAGCCATCTAGCTTTTGTAACAATGCACAAATTTTACTTGTTTGATGCAAAATAGTGCTCTGATATTACAGTGAAAGAATCCTCTGTTTCTGAGGATTATATGGATATGTATTGGACTGGTGTATTGCTTGCTGATTCTTCCAGAAGTTTCTCTGGTCCCGAACTTTTCATATCTAACATACAGTGACTTCAAATGTATCTTGTGTTTTAAACATCAGAGGGGTAGCTGTGTTAGTCTGTATCCACAAAAACAACGAGGAGTCTGGTGGCACCTTAAAGACTAACAGATTTATTTGGGCATAAGGTTTCATGGGTAAAAAACCCACTTCTTCAGATGCATGCTCCTCATTGTTTTTGTTTTAAACATGTAGTTTTTCCTCTTTTATGCTTCATCACACAGAGATTCTTACTTTTTACTAATAGTGTTTTTTGGTGTTTAACGTGACCAGTTTGCATTCCTTGTTATGGTAGCAAGCACCATACAATCTTTGCCCAAACATTCCTACAGCATTTTTGGCTAAACAAACTAGAAATCTTATTATTCTGGTGTCCGTAAATTCTGACATCACTACTTTATTTGCCTAATTAAGCATGACTTCAGACAGTTTCCACTGAAACAAAACTTGAAGAAACTCAAAGTCCCTGAAACTGTTTAGATAAGTGCTTTTTTGTGTGTGGGTGGTTGTGTGTGTTTTGTTTTTCTTTAATTAAAAAAAAAAAAGCCTAGTCTGTCTCTTTTTTAGAAGTTGGCAACACTGGCTAGAAATTATATGCAGACTAAACTATAAATTGCTGAGTATGTAATAGATTACACGAAAAACACAGTGAAGACATGCATATTGTGTGCATGTACAAGCTGCTCATTGGTGTATATTGAAATTTTGCTTCTCTGGCAATACTGAAATTATGCAGATCTCAAGAGATCAAAAATCATGAGTCAGACCCCCAAAATCATGCTTTTATTTTCTTTTGTTAAAATTATATTGTGGGTTTTTTAGTCTCTTGAATTTTTTAAAAATTCTGTTGGGTGTATGCGAGAGAGTTAGTGTTGCTCTTCTCACAAGTGTATTGGGAAAGGTGATTTTTTGGCCCTGCTAAAGGAGCTCTCACCCCCATTGCCTGCCCAGCAATTAATCCTGTCCCCCATTCTTTCTCAGTTCAGTCCCCAGCCTTATCACTGCTCCTCTTAGGGTTCTTCGGGTGCAGAAGGGGAGGAGGAGGCGGCGGCGGCGGCACTGTCCTGTTCACATCCCTCCAAGGAGGGGAAGAGGGAGTGGAGCTCTGCTGAGCTGCTGGTTTGTTCTCCCAAGAGGAAGCAAAGGGGAGAGACTGCCAGCTTCCAGCAGGGCTGAATTTCGCATGGGGTTGGAGCTTCTCTTGTCATGGGGAGACCAACTCCTGCACTCTCAGAAATCCTGTTGCTTGTGATGGCTAGCAGTACATATCCTGTGCTAGATGGACAATGCCAGGTGACATCATAACTGATGCGTACATGGGTAAGATTTAAGGGGTCATCTACTGTCTGGGCCTCAGTGTGCCATGACTGTTTTTAACACAATAATTATTTAGAATCTTTGTTTTAAAAAATCTCAATGTATTTGTAAAACGTCTTTTAAATATTTTGATCAGTTATACAATGACAATAAAATAAAATTAATGTATTCTGATTTAAACAATCATAACTGCAAGTAGCTAGGTGTAATTTGTTTCCCTGGGCTCTTCCACGCCTCCCTTTCTCCTGCTACCATGACCCTCTGCTCCTTTCATAGGGATGAAAGCAGGGCAGTGGCAAGGACAGGTCTGGTCCTCCAGAGGGTCTCTTGCCCACAGCTGGGCACCCCTGTTTTCAAACCAACTCTGAAAATCACTGGAACAAAGGAGATTTTTGCATTTTCTCAAGAGCTGCTGCTACGGGCTCCAAAACTGTGTGACTCACAGTTAATTTGCAAGGAGTTGGCAACAGTAATATCAACACTGAGAACTCCTGTCTGCTTCAGTACTATTTAACATTAAAACCTGTGAGTTCAAATGCCTTTACAATTGTTTTTCTTCTCTTCAAAAGAGAAATGAAGAGGTGTCAGAACTGTGGATTTTGTGGGGGGTAGGGGTTTTTTTTTGTTTTTTTGTTTTTTTGGCTGTAGCAGTTAGATCTTGTATTGCATTACAGTTTTCCTTTCTAAAGGCTGATTGATATTATATATATCAAACTAGAAAATTCAAATGTACCTGCATCTGCTACATTAACAGCTTAATGCCTTTTTAAACTTATGCTAGCTGGTTGTCGTGTAACTTGGGCTCCCCCTAGGACATACTACAACCAGCTAGCTTATGTTAAACTATGCCTATACTAGGTGCTAAGTTGTTTCAAATTTTACTTGAGTTAAAATAAATTTAAAAAACACTTTTTTCCTAGCCTACATAATGTCAAGAGTATATGATATTCAAATGGCTTTCTATGTTGCTGTTATGTAGGCCTGGCAATATTATATATATTTTTTTATTATTTGATGGATAATAGAGGCTTCTTATTAAGCAATTTTTAAAACATTTTTCTTAAATTCACAGTTGCAGGAAATTATGCAGGGGACAGACAATTTAATGATAGACATTGAGATTCCAAAACTTAAAACTTCATACATCATAATGCAAATTGTCCACATGACAAAATATACAAAGTAAATATCCTAAACTCAACAAATCATACCTATTTTACGATTAATTCACTAGTCCATTTCTAACCAGCCTAATTCAAAAGTCTACATCACTGGATTTTGACTAAGTTCTGAAGCAGCGTTTTTCTTACTTTGCCTAAATTTCTGTTTTATTATTGTTGGAAGGTTGTTGTTGTCAGTTTGTGTGTACAGTGAGATTGATGTGTACCAATTAAAAAATATGTAATCCTTCCAAGCCTACTGTTACTGCTTTTCTACCAGATCCATTGCTTATCTCTTTTCAAATACAATGCCCACACATGCTGATGAACTGCAGGAACTGTTACAGGGTTTTTTCCCCCTGCTCTTGAATGTACAAAGTTTTAGGATTTTTGACTAGGATGACTGGCTAATGCAAGTAGACTTTTACCCCTTTATGTTTAGTTTTTTACTATTTAACACTATTATGCAGGTTAATTATAGCTACAAAGCTTCACATTTTCCCCCTCCCCCCCAAAGTAGCTTTAAAATTCCTGAAAATAAATATTTATTAAAAAAAAAAAAAGACAGAACACTCCATCACCCTAGGAATCTTTAGAATATGCTGCACTAGAGAACCATTTGTTTGGTGCTGTAAAGTAAATTATGACTACATAATACAACCTACTATCATGTCAAGGAACCTACTAACATTGTTTTCGTACAATATGATTCTGTTTAGTAGTATGGATGGATTATGAGTAGCCACTGGACTAGTCAGTATTGGTCTGTCATGGGACAAGCTTAATATTTTTGTGATCTTGACCCATGTCATGTCAGGTAACTGGGTGCAGGGTGTTAAGATAAAGATTTTCTAGCACTTTTGTGTTGCAACTTTTACATGGTACTGGAAGTAAACTATATGCTTGCAAATAATCGAGCAAATGAAACCACCTGAATCCCTCACTGTGGAAGGGAACTTGTTAGAACTATTCTATATTGACTTTTAATATGCTCATTGATAGGGCCCTACCAAATTCACGGCCATGAAAAACGTGTCCCGGATCGTGAATCTGGTCGTTTGTGTGCTTTAACACTATACTATACAGATTTAATAGGGGAGACCAGCGTTTCTTAAATTGGTGGTCCTGACCCAAAAGGGAGTTGCAGGGGCGTTGCAAAGTTACTTTAGGGGGATCACGGTATTGTGACCTTTGCTTCTGCACTGCCTTCAGAGCTGGGTGGCTGGAGAGTGGCAGCTGTTGGCCGGGTCCCCAGCCTTGAAGGCAGTGCCATGCCAGCAGCAGTGCAGAAGTACGGGTGGCAACACCATACAATACCGTCCTTACTTCTGTGCTGCTGCTGGTACTGCATTCAGAGCTGGGCCCCCGACCAGCAGCTGCTTCTCTCCGGCTGCCTAGCTGTGAATGCAGCACCACTTCCAGCAGCAGTGCAGAAGTAAGCGTAGTAGTGCCGCAACACACCCCTACCCCTCTTTACAATAACCTAGCAAACCCTGCCACAGCAACTTTTTGGGTCAGGCTCCCTACAACTACAGCACCATGAAATTTCAGATTTAAATATCTGAAATAATGACAAGGAGTTCTTGTGGCACCTTAGAGACTAACAAATTTATTTGAGCATAATAAACTGGTTAGTCTCTAAGGTGCCACAAGTCCTCCTTTTCTTTTTGCAAATACAGACTAACACGGCTGCTACTCTGAAACCTGAAATAATGACATTTACTAATTTTAAAATCCTATGACCATTAAATTGACCAAAGTGGACCATGAATATGGTAGAGCCCTACTCATCACTGTAGCCTCCGAGCTTCCAGTAGTGAATTAAGGAACATGACTCTACACTTGTCGTGTGTATGTGTTCTCTCATCATCTCCCCACAGGGGAAAGCATGTGCAGTGGAGTGTCTTGTTGGATAGGTGGGGTTGCTTCCTTTTCCCCCGAGGCCAGTGCTTCCAAGCGTTTCTGAAGAGCAAATGTTACTGCAGAGAAATTAGAGCAGAATCAAGGATGTCACTCGGGAATGGCACAGCTTTTTACAAGAAACTGTCTGGCAAGTTAGATCATTGAGCCTTATGCTACAGATCTATGTAATCGAGCTAAGTTGTGGGAGTAGATGAACAAAGTGGAAGCTAAATTATTCGTTACAATGGATAACCGGGCCAAAATTTAAACCACAAATGGATGCGACCCCGATGCAACTCAAGAGAGCGATGGGCATTGTAGCGCTGATAAAAATTGTGCCTCTCAAATTAGAGCGTTGGCAAGCAATGAAAACTGAAGTGCACCTAACTTAAAAAATACCAAAGCACAAAGACTGAATACAAAGGCAAACAAATAGCAGATACCAGATTTGTTGACACATTTATTGGAAACAAACTGCAACATGACAAAAGCGCAAGGGGTTTGGCATCACAAATGCAATTAAAAACAACGTCTCTGAGACTGTAAACCCTTGGGAGGCCATGTAACATAAACCGTTGAGTAGAGGCAGAGAAGTTCTGTTGGAGCTAGGCATGGATGCTGCCCCTGATAGTAAGGAATCAGTCTGAAAACAGCAGTAACTACAAGAAACAATGCAAAATAACTACTGAACCATGAGAGCCTTGAAACTGCCTTAGTCCAAGGTTGGCACCAATCTAATTTTAAATAGGAATGATTACAAGTGTCCTAATACTTGACTATTTTTGCTTTCCTTTGTAGTAAGTGTTTGCCTATGTGACAGAGCCATTGAAATTCAAAGGTGGTGGCTATTAACAAACCTTCACTAAGAAGCAGCACAATGTATCTCCTTTGTTAGACCTTCAGATCATCTATCCTAATCTCCATCTTATATGTCCCTATGTGGATTTATGTGAGTTGGCCATATTTAGTTTGTGGTGGCTTTTCTTTTTCCTGACTCATTAGCTACTGGTTTCCTTTTCAGGGACTATACAGAGATTCTTAGGGTATTTCTACACTGCAGTTAGACACCTGCAGCTGGCCCTTGCCAGCTGACTGAGGCTTGTGGAAGTTGGGTTCTTTAATTGCAGTGTAGACTTCTGGGTTCAGGCTGGAGCCCAGGTTCTAGAACCTTGCAAACTGGGAGGGTCCCTGATCTCGGGCTGCAGCCTGAGACCCGAAGCCTACAGTGCAAACAGGCAGCCTGAGTCAGCTGGTATGGGCCAGCCACAGGGTTGTGTGTGGTTTTTGTTTTGTTTTTTGTTTTTTATTGCAGTGTAGAATACCCTCAGTGTAGAGAGGTGCTGATGAATGGCTGCAGGCAAGCTCATTTGCTTGGGGAAGGCTTCACACAGGTCTCATAGGTGCTAATTGTCATTATCTACGAAAATGAGCAATATTTCATCTTCAAACTGTATCCATTACAGGGCTTACTATAGTAGTGACACCAACCATACCAAACAGCAGGATGTAGTGACCGAGTTAGATTTTTCAAAGGTATTTAGGTGCTGTCAAGGTTCCTTCCCCACTCTGAACTCTAGGGTACAGATGGGGGGACCTGCATGAAAACCCGCTTAAGCTTATTTTTACCAGCTTAGGTTAAAACTTCCCCAAGGTACAAACTATTTTACCTTTTGACCTTGGACTTCATCGCTGCCACCACCAAGCGTCTAACAAATATATAACGGGGAAAGAGCCAACTTGGAAACATCTTTCCCCCCCAAAATCCTTCCAAAGCCTACACCCCCTTTCCTGGGGAAGGCTTGATAAAAATCCTCACCAATTTGCATAGGTGAACACAGACCCAAATCCTTGGATCTTAAGAACAATGAAAAAGCAATCAGATTCTTAAAAGAAGAATTTTAATTGAAGAAAAAGTAAAAGAATCACCTCTGTAAAAATCAGGATGGTAAATACCTTACAGGATAATCAGATTCAAAACATAGAGAATCCCTCTAGGCAAAACCTTAAGTTACGAAAAGACACAAAAACAGGAATATATATTCCATTCAGCACAACTTATTTTATCAGCCATTTAAACAAAACAGAATCTAATGCATATCTAACTAGATTGCTTATTAGCCCTTTACAGAAGTTCTGACCTGCATTCCTGCTCTGGTCCTGGCAAAAGCAACACCGACAGAGACAGCCTTTGTTTCTCCGCTCCCTCCAGCTTTGAAAGTATCTTGTCTGCTCATTGGTCATTTTGGTCAGGTGGCAGCGAGGTTATCCTAGCTTCTTAACCCTTTACAGGTGAAAGGATTTTTCCTCTGGCCAGGAGGGATTTAAAGGTGTTTACCCTTCCCTTTATATTTATGACAGGTGCCTAAAGATATGGATAAGTGGGACTTTAAAAAGTGCCTAAAGCCAATGTGAGTTACACTTGTATGTGCTTCTGAAAATCCCATCTGCCTCTTTAGACACCTAAAATGCCTTTGAAAATCTGGCCATTTGTTCCCTGAATTGTAAGTAGTCTGAAACAAAATAGACTGCTTCAGAGAAAGTTCAGTCAGCAGAATATGTAAAAGAAGATAGCCATGTTTGTAGCAAAGATGAGTCAAAAATTCTTGAATTGAGAATCTTTAGATGAGGCTTAACCAGGAAAAACTATTAATCTCACTGGAGAAGGAATTCATCTACCTTCCTTCCTTGTGAGCAGAGGTGACTTGAGATCTTTTGGAGGTTGAACTCCTAGTTCCCTATTCTAGCAATCATTTGCAACAATCGGCCACCCATCACGGTCTCTCATGGATTCTCTGTCAGTCTGAAAAAGATTAAGAACAATGGCTGTATGTCTGATAAAATGCTTAGCAGTCAGATAATTCAGTGCTGATATTTTATATTGTCATCATTAGACTTCAGAGTTAAACTGAATGGGAGTAGGCTAAGACTAAAACAATATTCCAAGAGGTAATTTATAGACATGAGCAGATGGGATAGCAGCAGTCACAGTCTGAAAGTTATGTTCTTGGGCTAGAAAGTTTAATTTTGTAAATGAGAGCTTCTGATGAGACAGATTCTGCTCACTATTCTGTGGCAGGATAAGTATAAGGAACATAGACCCCGTTGTTCATCTTGGTATGGGCCTTGTGGCATTGGCTGCATATTGGTGAGTTCAACATGTACAACCTAAATAATACTTAGTTTGCAGCGACATGCTGTACACAAGGGTTTGGACTGGTTCCAAAGACTCTTCTTTCATCATTGTGTCATGTCCATGATGGCCAGTGATGTGAGATGTGTCAGAGATTGCTCACAATATATACTGGTATTCTGACTTTATGTTCCTTGATGAAGCCCCACTTAAGAGCTGTATACCTTTTTGGGGTAAGAAAGGGGGAACCATATACGTGTGTATGTGTATATAATAAGCTTAATGTTGCCATCAAAATGAAAAATGTATTACACTTTGAACTAGGCTTAAACAATTAGACTAATGAATATCCTTGTTTTCATATCACAATTCTGTTCATTAATCATGCATGTGGCAGGGTAATTGCATACTGCATTGTATTAAATGGACCCTTCTGTTTGTTATAGTCTGTTTGATTTGGAGGTCATTCACAGTGTCAAAACTGCTTTCTAGCTTTATTTCATTACAAATGTGATTCCAGCTGTTGCTTCAAGCCCATACTTATACAGAGCAACACAGCTAGAACCAAGACCTAAGACATTAGTAAACAATAAATTTCTTGAGAACCTACATTTAGCTCTGGCATCTCCAAGTCAAATATAGTGACTCACAAAAAGCTTCATTTTGTAAAAACTAGTGTCAATGCTTAAATCTATGGTGTAATCCTGGGGTTCTCAAACAGGGGGTCGCAAGGTTATTACCTGGGGGATCATGAGCTGTCAGCCTCCACCCCAAACCCCACTTTGCCTCCAGCATTTATAATGGTGTTAAATACATTAAAAAGTGTTTTTAATTTATTGGGGGAGGGGGGTCACACTCAAAGGCTTGCTGTGTGAAAGGGGTCACCAGTACAAAAGTTTGAGAACCACTGTTAGTTTGCTTTCTTCTGGACTGGCCTAATTTTCCTAGCCAGTTCTCCCCTGTTACATTTACTCATTGGGGAGCAAAGGGAGCAACTGCAGAACTAAGGCTGGGGGAATCCCTGCTAAACATGCAAAGTTGGAAGACAGGGTGGGGAAAAAAGATAAAGTGCAGGATTCGGACAGCAAACTGAAATTAACTGACCAATGTCTCTGAGCAAGAAAACATTTTTCTTGCTGCGATTGCTTATCTAAAATAAAACTTAAAGGTACCAAACTATAGTTTCCTTCCTCTCGTTCACCTCTTCTCCCCATCCCCCACATTGAAACCTAGTCCCGTAGGCCAGGAGAAGGGATTAAATGACTCAACTATACTGAAATTTTTGGACAAAGGAGCCACAGCTTCCATTTTTCTGTCAGCATTTTTCTTTTTAATTTATTGGGGAAGCATATTTCTTTATGGGATCAGAAATCAGCAGAAAGTCTACTTGATCTTTACTGAGTACTTGAAGTTACTTCTGTGTCATCTCCTTGCTTGAGCGAATGACTGGAAAGATTTGCTGAGTATATTAACCCCCCTGCCCCTTGTTTGTATTTACTATACTTAAAAGCTTCAGTCATGGACCAGGTTTTAATTGCACTAGGCTGCATGTACACAAACCGTACATATTTCCTCTCGGACTTACCCCAGCTATCTGGCAGTAAATTCTTCCCTCCTCACCCCCAGTGTGCCCTACTAACACAGTGTCAGTGGCTTCCCCTGCAGCCCAAACACAAGACATCATCAGCCCAGACAGAGAACTCCAGGAGGCTCTGGAAGTCCTACTATGACCCATACTATGGGGTTAGGGATCAATGGTACCCTGCTGGGGTCAGTATCTGTTCCCTTATATACCTACCCTCTGGCCATATGTGGGACCATGGAATCCATACATGTGGAACCCAGACTATGAGGACCCTGGGCACTGTCCTCCAGAGATCACCTCCAAGGGAGGAGTCTCAGCCACCTGTTGCTTAACAGGAATAGTTGGTATTGTCCAATTCACTGACAGCATCTTCATTTTCGGGTGAGGCGGTGGCATCCGTCTCACCTCTCCCGCAGATGATAGGCCAGGAACTCCTGAGGAGGGTTATAGAAACCCTCCAGATCCCATTGGGAAAGGTTCAGGATCCTCCCACCGATAAGCTTCTAGACATTCTCCACACTCTGACTGTGAGCACCACTTTAGAAGAGCCAATGAGCCCATATGGGAGCTTGCTAAAGCTGTTTGGCACACATCAGCCACCTGTGCCCTGTCACTAAAGAGAAGTACTCTGTGCCCTCCAAAGGGACTGAATTCTTGTTCTCTCACTCTAGCCTGAGCTACCTCATGGTCCAGGCTGTAATGGAATGACACAGGCTGTACCAGTCCAGGCCCGCTCCCTTGGTCCATGCGACAGTTGAAGATCTCCCCTTAGAGAGTAACAGCCTGTTTAGTGAAAAGACTGCGTAGCTTCACTCCCTCAAGGACTCTGATGCCATGCTCTGCTCCTTGGGAACATGCACCCTGGCACCTTGCAGGAAACATTCTAAGCTGCCACCTCGTAGGTACTGACCAGCCCCCAAGGATATGACAGACATCTCACACCATCACAATCCCCTCTTCAGACCCCAGGCACCTATCAAGAAGGCATTTTGACAGGGCACTTGAGCCATCAACCAGACCTTGCACAACCCGTCTTCCCCCGTCACCTTTGGTGTCTGCCTGATCCGTTTTCTTCCAGTGTGGCAGCATATAACTTCAGATAGAGAGGTCTTGTACATTTATTTCAATCGGCTACACAATCAAATTCCTGTCTTCCCTTTCTCCAAAACTCCCTTGCCTGTCCCTCTTCAGGGACCCCACTCATGAGAGGATTCCCAAACAGGAGGTGGGCTCCCTAATACAGTTGTGAGCAATAGACCACATATAGCCTCAACACAGGTAGAAGGACCCTTAATTCAAATACATCCTAATCCCCAAAAGGAAGGGGGTCTGGAGACCTATCCTGGACCTAGCAGCTGGATATCTTCATCCATCATCAAGATTCAGGATGCTTACCCTGGCTGCTATAATCCCTTCCCTGAATGAAGGCAATTGGTATGCAGTCCTTGGTTTGGAGGATACTCGCCCAGTACACAGGAGATTCTTCTGTTTTATAGTAGGCCTAGAGCCCTTCCAATACAGTGTTGCCCTTCAGCCTATCAACTGCATCAAGCGTCTTGCCAAAGGTTCTTGCTCTGGTAGCGAAGCACCAGCTCTGACAATGCAAACCAATATTTCCTTAGATGACTGACTCTTCAGGGGGTGGTCCTATCAGAAGTCTCCTCCTTTCTTGACCTGTTTCACTCCTTGGGACTCCAGATAAATCCAGAAAAGTCCACTTTAACCCAAGAGTTTTATAGAATTTATTTGGCGTGAATCTGTTCTCAATTGAGCCACGGCATAACAGCCTCAACAGATTCCTCCCCATGAGTGACCTCACTACTCAACTTGAACTCAGCCCTCAATGAGAGTTTGGTCCTACTGAGCCACATGGCCTGATGCACTGACCCCCTTTGCAAGGCACTGTCTCCAGTGCCTCTAGGCATGGCTGAGAAAGGTCTGGGCTCCAAGCAGAGACCTCTCTGGATAAACAGGTCTTGTAACATCTGTCAATCATTCATCTGAGGGGAAATAAAGGACAATGTCTGCATAGGGGTTCCTTTTGTTCCTATTCCACCTATAAAGACTGTCATGACGGATGCCTCCTTACTGGGTTGGGGAGTGCACCTGGACAACCATACAGCTCAGGGTTCCTGGCTGCACAAGAGTTTGCACAGCACGATTTCTGCCCTTCATCAGGTCCTCTCATGTCCAGGTAGTGTCAGACATTTTGACCACTGTTTGCTTGTTATAACCAGGATGGGTAGGGATGCAAAACCATGCTCTGAAGTGTCCCTAGCCTCTGTTTGTGGAAAACTGTGAC
Organism: Eretmochelys imbricata; assembly: GCF_965152235.1. NCBI lineage: Eukaryota > Metazoa > Chordata > Testudines > Cheloniidae > Eretmochelys > Eretmochelys imbricata. Next base: position 194,091,513 of record NC_135573.1, read on the forward strand.
TGGGTAACAGGGGATCATTTGATTACCTGTTCTGTTCATTCCCTCTGAAGCACCTGACATTGGCTACTGTCAGAAGACAGGATACTGGGCTAGATGGACCTTTTGGTCTGACCCAGTATGGCCGTTCTGATTATATAAACAAATAAGGGGCAGCAAGATCCACCCCTCTCTGCAGAGACACAATGAAATTCTGTAATTCCATGTCCAGCATCAGAGAACCCTTTTCTGCAGTGAACTCCGTAACAGACCGCTTCTGCAGACACTTTCATGAGGCGCTCAAATGAGAGCTCTGTTCTTGTGGTGGTCCAGCAGAATTTTTGGGCAGTGGGCATCACAATTATGGGACGTCTTTGCAACCCAGGGAAATAGGAAATGCCTGGCCTATTGCTCTTGGGACACCTTGGGCACAATTCCAGAGGAGATTTCTTCCTAGTGCAGTGGCCGGACTTGTCCATGTACATCTTCCCTCCCACTCCCCTGCTACCTCGTATCCTTCAGAAGGTCAAGCAGGTCATGGTGCTATCAGGATTACTGCTTCCATGGTGGCAGAAGCAGTTCTGGTTCTTCACTATCCTCTAGATGGCTTCTTACCCATGCATACACTTACAGCCCTTCCTGAGGCTACTGTCCCAGAACGGAGGCAGAACAAACCACCCCAACCTGGTGTCCCTCCATCTGGTAGGCCTAGTTTTTTGGATGGGCAAAGGAATTGTCTTGCTCAGAGGAGGTTCAATCCATCTTCTCAATTGGGGGAAATACTCTACAAGGAAGTGCTATGCCTTGTGGAAGAGGTTCTCCCTATAGGTATCAGCAGCATCACTAACCTCCTATTCTAGAATGTCTTCTCTCCTTGAAGTCACTGGGCCTATCCATCAGGTCACTGCAGGTACATTTATCAGCTATTAATATTAATCCCTTTTATCTGCCAGTGGGAAAACTAGTCAGTTTTCACCCATTCCACAACTGTAAGGTTCTTAAAAGGCATCTTCAGAACATTCTTGTTGGCATTACGCCTGTCTGGGACCTGAACCTGGTGCAGTTGACACTTATGACCCCTCCATTTGAGCCCTTGGCCTCCTGGTCCCTTTTAAACAAACAAAACAACGATAAGTGTGTTTTTTAAGATCGCCTTCCTAACCCCTATCACCAGGGCTCCTCGTGACAGACCTGGCTTACGTTTTCTTTCACAGAAAATCCTCATAGTAGTAGTGAAGACAGCAGCCTCCATTCCCTGGATGTATGCAGAGCTCTAGCCTTCTATCTGACCAGGACAAAGCCCTTCCAAAGATCTCTGAGGCGATTTATCTCTGTCGCTGAGAGAATGAAAAGGGAAGCAGTCTCTTCCCAAAGACTTTCAAAATGGATTTCTAACTACATCCTCTTCTGCAATGAACTTAAGGAAGTCATTCTTCCCCACTGCCTCTTATGCCATTGGTTGGGAGCATAAGGATGCAAAAAGAGTGCAGGCATGGACCAACAACTGACACTGCTGTTGAAGAGTTTCCAGTCTCAAGTGTGTGCACACCCACAGTGAGCACCCGGGGGAATCATACAGCTCAAAGAACTCCAGTTAGTATGAAGTAAGTAAGTAACCTTCTCTTTTTGGAAACCGATTAGCAATTTTCCAGTTAATTGTGTAGCTGGCTGTGCTGTGGGTGTTAATGGTCTGATAGCAGCACCTATACTAGTCCTCGCTGGAGGAGGTAGAAGAAATGTCATGGTTACTTCTAAGGTATGGGTCCAAAAACCAGTTTTTAAAAAGTTTATTCAAATTATTACATTAAAAATGTAAGCCCTTTAGGCAAAAAATGGATGCACGACCCTTAAGGGTGGGGGCAGGGAAAGAAGAATACTACCTTTCTTAAATGAATTGAGGACTAAGAAAAGAGAATAATCCATATCTGATGTTCTTAGCACTTGCCTGACAGTGCTTCCTGCTGCCACTTGGCTAGACAACAGGAAGGCTGTTTTTTGCCTACAAAAGTGTTGCATAGTTTTCAGTTGGGAACATGAGTGAGAGAACTCACGTGTGTGTGGGGAGGGGGAGGAAGAAGGGGGTTGTTTGTTTTAAGTTCTTGCTGAACATGAGCAGTGTAGCTCTGAGTTACTATAGCAAGCCTTTGTGGATCTTTTTTTTCCTTTTTCTGAGCAAGTAAGGTAGAACTTATTGTATGGGAGCTTACCCATTTTAAACACTTTTAAAAAGCTCCTCCCAGTCCAAGAAACTGCTTTTCAGAGTAAGCTGTCCTGCCTGTCATGTTCTTTTTCCCACGTGGTGTTCCAAAAGGACCCCATTCCTTGAGGTCTGGGGCTCTTCTTTGTTAAATACCCCTGCTGCCATAAATTAACTCTTCCCTGAAATGTTTCTGATCATGGTGTGGCAGAGCTTGTGACCTTGACACCTATGTCTGGCCCTGCCTGAACATGTGGATTGAAGCTGCATCTTCCAATATATGGTAGCCACATAAAAAAATTTAGTGGTAGGGCAGTCTTGGGCTTTCCCTAGGCTAGCTATTAAATGTTGGGTTGTTAATATCTGTTTACACTGCTGCCCTTTCCTTCTGTTTGCCATCGCCACCCTAAGCCACAATGAAGAGAATTAAGGGAAGCTTTACTTGAGAGAGATGGTGGCTTTTTTTTTGTTTTAATAAGGTTAATTGAGAATTTGCCTTGTCTGTCAGACTGAAGTTCAGATGACATCATTCATGTGATATTCATATTTACTAGACGCTCTAAGGGTTGAAAACTGTCTCATCTCTCACCTTGCATGTAGCTACATTAGATTAGATAGTGGTATGTATTCTTGTTTGTTCTGCTATAAAACATGTAGAATTCAGTAACACTGTGGCAGGGCTTGTGAAGGATTTAGCTCCTTGTTTACAGGCTAGCAACCCTGATGCCTTTGTTTGTTACCCACTGTGACTCCTGAATGTTCCTCTCACATAATTCAATATGGGGAATTGGGATCAAATTGGATGTCTTTACTGAAGGGATTGAATCCATCACAGGGAACCTGGGGCACTGAGGCGTCAATATTGAGCCACGTGACTTAATCTGTCTTAACTTTATGCTGTTAGCAAATGCTGCTTCCACGATCACATGCGTGGGGAACTATGACCACTCCATCATTCAGTAAGGGTTGGTGGTTGGGCTGGAAAAAATATTAACACTGACCATGATGATCTAATCCCGTCAGGAACATCTGGGTAGGTTGGCTCCATCTCGTTCCTATCCCTAGCACCATCCATGCCTCAAACTATACACTTCAACAGATATAGCTTAAATATCTGAATTGGGGGTTTCCTTCCCCCTGTTGCTATATGGGTTTCTCAGCCTACTGTTCCCATCTCCTCCTGAGACCTTGGGTTTAGGTTTCCCACTATCCACAAACAGTTGCTTGGAGGCCTTTATTTGAAGCTTTTACCCAGATCATATTGAACCTTTCATGGACTTTGTTGTAATTTATCTTGCACATCTGTTCACAGGTTCCCATTCCCAGCAAGGTGCTTCTAGGGATTTACTGATCGTTTTGTCCATTGACTGAATTCAAATTTGTCTGTTTTTTTCTCCTTGCTCCATATAGCCAGAAGGACCTATCTCCTCCTTCAGCCAGATATATTTTCTCTGCTTCTCCAAGCAGAGAGATGGTTCATCAGCTGATCACTAATGTTGCACAGTAGCATGTATCCAGACAGTGGTGTGAGCAATATGTTCAGCAAAACAACCTGATGTTCCTCTTTTAAATCTACCTGTGGCTTTTAGTTGATGTAGCTGTTTAAGCTCCATGGAATACTTTGGGCGCAGGGGATAGTCTGCAGAGGTCAGGCTTATAAAGTGGTATCCACTGCATGTGGGAAAGGGCACTGTGGGATGCCTAACCATATATTTTACCTTGGGCTGTCAATTAATCACAGTTAACTCAATTTGTTTTGAGTTAATCACTTAACTTGATTTAAAAAATTATTATTGTGATTAACAGTGCAATTAAAACTGCAGTTAAACAATAATAGATCATTTACATTTATTGTAAATATTTTGGATGTTTTTCTGCTTTTTAAAATCTATTGATTTCAGTTATAACACAGAATACAAAGTGTCTGCTGCTCATTTTATATTTTTATCACAAATATTTTCACTGTTTAAAAAATAAATAGTATTTTTCAGTTCACCTCATACAAGTACTGTAGTGCAATCTACAAATGTGGATTTTTTTGTTACATAACTGCATTCAAAAACAAAACCGTATAAAACTTTAGTGCCTACAAGTCCACTCAGTCCTATTTCTTGTTTGTCTCAGCAATTTGCTCAACAAGTTTGTTTACATTTACGGGAGATAAAGCTGCCTGCTTCTGATTTACAATGTCACCTGAAAGTGAGAACAGGCATTCACCTGGCCCTTTTGTAGCTGGCTTTGCAAGGTTTTACAGTTTTACTTTCGAGTGCAGTTAAGGAAAAATAATTTTACATTAGTAAGTTGCACTTTATTGTGAAAGAGATTACAGTACTTGTATGAGGTGAATTGAAAAATACTATTTTATCTTTTTTACAGTGAAAATATATGGAATTAAAAATACTATGAAGTGAGTAGTATATACTTTGTATACTGTTATAATTGAAAACAGTATATTTTAATGTGGAAAACATTAAAAAACATTTAAACCTATGGTATTGTGTTGTTGTTTAACAGTAATATTAAAACTGTGATTGATTTTTAAATTGTTTGACAGCCCTAATTTTACAGTAGGAAGGAGAACAGGATAGACTGGGATGGTTAAGGATGTCCGCATAGCAAATGGAGTTGTGAATATAGCCACTTAGAAGAACTAAACAGTGTGCTACAATAGGCCTCTAGCAAGGACAGCGCACAGTTAGAATCCACCAGTTATTAACTTTGGAGCTGCAGACATCTTGGGGAGAGTGGTGTAAGATTCCCCATGCCTGTGAATCAAAAATAATTAGCATGGATACCAGCCATAGAATTCTAGGTTCTGTTATTATCTTTTTCTCACTGATTCACTGTTTTAATTTAAAAAAAAAAAAAAAAAAAAAAAAGCTTACTAATACACATGAGCTGTCCTGAGGTGGTAAACACAAAAAAGGCACTCATGAGGCAAACTAGAGTAAAACTAAGTGAGGTCAACCCCAGGCTGGTGTATAGCACTGACTTTTTGCCAACTTTACTTCATGAGTAAAACTAAAGTGCTTTGTCTTCACTGTGGTTTTTACCTTGGGATAGCTTATGCGCCTCAGTTACATTGACGTAAACAAAACAAAAATATGCCTTTTATTGCAGTGAAGACAAGGTGTTGTGTGAACTTGGGAAAGTCGCTTAACACCACTGTATCTTTCCTTTACATCCTTACAGCTCTCTTGTTACAGATGGAGATGCAGGAGGGGTAATAGAGGAATGGAGATGATACTGTTCTTTAAAAAACAAAACAAAACCCCAAAAAACAAAAAATCCCAACAACTTTGCTCTACTTTTCCCTCAATTTTGACAGATTTTTGACCAGCTCAAACACTTATCCACCATTTGAAGCACTTTTAATCTCCAAGTGCTGTGAGAGTGCAAGTATTTAAAACAGAGATGTAAGCAAGTAGCCATATTCCTGATCTTAACAACCACAATTCTCTTCAACCAACAATGCACAAGTATTCCAGTATTGCATGTTTTCTCCCACAAAACCAAGAGAAAATAGTAGTGTGCTTTTAAGAATCTGTTTTTAAAAAATGAGTGGTGTATTGGAGTGCTGTATTGGTCTTGCTGATATTTGTCTCTAACCTTATCACTACTTCTGAATGTCTGTATTAATATTATTAAAAGAATGTTGCTGAGGCTTTCACATAGTGCAAGCATTATAAACTTCACTTTCAAAATGGGCTGTGGTGGGGGATGAAGGATTTTAAGGCCAATGTTAAATCTCTCAAACAAATCACTCAAAATATCCATAGTCTCCCAAAAGATGTTTCCATAATGGAACATTTGTTCAGTAGCTTTATAAATGGATTATTGTCTCAAATTCTCTTAAGTATCTATCTGTGATGGATTTAAAAATGCAAAATCTTCTTAAATCTGTTCAAAACTACTTTCAGTTGCTTTAAAACTATTTTGATGGGGCGAGGGGAAAAAAACCTAACTTCTTGACAAATAGAAGGACAGGAGTTTAACACTTCAAACATGCCTGACCTCCCACCCCAAAGCCATTTTGACATTCATTCCCTACGACTTTGAAAGAAAGATCCTTTTTAGTAGCCAAATGGCTTCCTCCTCTCTTCCCCTCCCCCAGCCCCTGCTCAGTGTATTTGCAATGCTCAGCCTTTGGTTGTTGCTGCCTGGTTGCATGGTTGTTGTATCTCTTACGTTGATGCTTAAATGGTCCTAAGGAAAACTTAACTGTACGGAATATGGCTGAAAGAATAACAACAAATGTTTCATGTAGTCCAAAACAAAGTTCTCTTGCCTCTCCTACTCTTCTCCCTCTCCTCCCCCGTTTCAAATTGTGTGAAGTCCTAAATGTAGTAGTCATGTATAGAGCTGGTTGGGAAACATTTCCCATTTGTTACTGCAAAAAATTCAAAACCTTTTGTTCAGAAAAACCTCAATGAAAGGGTTTTATCAGGAAGCCAAAAATTTTATAAACTGAAAAGCTTTTCTTTTTGACAAAAATGCAGTTGAACTTTTCCACAGAAACTTTTTTTTTTTTTTTATCAAAACACAAGCTTCAAACAAAATTTGTTCAGGTCTTTGTTATGGATGGCTTTTCTCTATTGTTGGTGGTGAGTTTTATTTAGTCACACTTGCATTTATGAAAGCAAGCTAGGTCTTTTTAACACCATCATTTAGGGGGCTGAAATTAAAATTTGTTTTTCCATAAATCTGGTTTATTCTGATCCAGTGAGGACTTAGGGGTGAGGAGAGGCTTGCCTGGCAGCCATCTACTGCAGCAAGGGAAAGGGTGTGACCGGATATTGGGGAATGGGTCCCAGGCCCTGGTACTTCTGGGGATTGATTTCCTGTTTACTAAAGTATGGGGATGAGAGGTTATTGGGATTCCATTTCTGACTGCCGCAGACTTGCTGTGTGACCTTGGAGAGTTAAGTTACTCAATTAACCTGCCTGAGTTTGCACCATCTGTACAGTTACAGGAGTGAGGACTAGTTTGCTGTTCTAAAAGAGTTTTTGGCACTGCAGAAGTGCAAAGCATGGTGTTCTGTGACCTGGCACTTGTTGCTGCTTGCCCCTTCTCTCCTTACCTTTAATGAGCAGCCTCTGTTGTGAGCCCAAAAGTACTTTGCATATCTCATAAAGCATGTGACCAACAGTGGACCTTGGCCTGTTGTGAACCCCAGCCACAGAACAGGACAGCAGAGCTACTAGAACTTGCTTGTTAAACCAGAGTACTTTTCCTCCAACGAATGCTCAGAGTGATAGGTGAACTACAAGGAACAAACTGGAGAATATCAAAAGGTAATGAGAGAAGATGGAACACTTTATTTTGTGCAAGAAAATCACATGTTGCCCTGCCACCTTCATTTTAAAGTCACCTTTGTCCGGCTTGTCCATCTTTCCATGAACGCAAGTCGATGCCCCACCATTCTGTGTTGTTGTAAGCACATTCTTTCCATTTCTGGCCAAAGAGTTTTGTCATTTTAAAGTGGTCACTTGGAAAGTGCAGCTTAGATCTTTCAGAATGCATCTGTCAACTTGCAAAGTTAACACTGTAACCTATTCAAAGCAAGATAAGACCTCCATAACTATTACAAATACTGACACAGTTGGAAGTTAATTTAAAAAAAAAAAAAAAAAAGCTTGATGGAATGAACATGGAATTATTGAGTATGTGGGGCCTGCGGGTTAAGCCTCAGTTGTGGTGACTCAGCTGTCTGGAAATTTCAGTGCTGTGTGTCTAGTCTAAGGCTTGCTCGCTTGGGTCCTCTTTTTATAAAAAAAAAAAAAAAAAAGGGGGGGGGTATTTATAAGTCAGATTTTGATTCTCCTCAATAGTAGTGCTGCTTATTCTTGGCTGAAATCTGCTTCCCTCACCAATGTGGAGCAAAATGAGTTTTATGCACTTGAGCATGTGTGTTGGAGTCAAGGGTTTCTGGGTTTCTAATGTCCCTGTATTTGGCATGTCGGGTCACAATGCCAGGCCAGTCCTGTGCATCAGCAAATTGAGACACAGGAGGGGGTAGGGAATTCTAGTTCAGTTTACAGATGCTTTAGCTTTCATTAACCCCCTGCTGCTGGAAACTCTTCTTCTTGACACTGCAGAGATGGAGAACTAGCTCCAAGAAGCTTCACAAGAATAAAAAACAAATGTTTCAATGTCTGAATATACGATAGATTCTGGGATTTGGTATGCAAGAGATCTGTGTTGCATTTACTAAGGCTGTCTACGCTGCAGCCTGTGTTGGCAAAATGCACGTCGCTCAGGGGCATGAATGTTCCACTCCCACGCGACGTAAGTTGCACCAGCATAAGAGTACCTGTGCACAGCGCTGTGTCCGCGGGAGAGCTGCTCCTGCCAGTTTAGCTTATGCCACTTGCAGAGGGTCTGCGGTGCGGGGGGGTTTTTTGGGTTTTTTAAATGCTGACGGGAGCTCCCGTCGGCATAGAGCATCTTCACCAGACACGCTACTGCGGTGCAACTGCGTCATTGTACATATAGAAAAACCCTTAAACTGCCTGTATTCCTTTACACAGACTCTCTCTTCAATTGTTCACCTGTGTATGTGACCCAGTAAGCGGTGAAAGAGCTGTTCAGGCCTAAGGCTAAAAAGGAGGTTGTGGTTTTTGTGTTGTCACTAGCAAAACCAATGCTCTTCCCTGTCTTGTGTGAGCAAACTTAAGTTTTAAAGGTAACCATTGAAAACTAGAGGGAATAATTTTTGTTATAAAATTACTGAATTATAAATACTTAAATGTTTTATCAGGTGGCTTGAGTTAAATTGATTCATAATGAATTAAACATCCGTGGCTTGACTGTTTTTTTAGGTATGCTGAGCCCCACAGAAGTCCCAAATTAGAATGTTATACTGGTATAACTGTGCCCACATTAGGTGGTTTTTTTTTGTTTTTAACTGCTTTAATAATGGTGACATAAGGGTTTTGCCATTTTAACCTAAATGTATACAAGCCATAAGTTTCCCTTCAGAACCATAAAAGCTGTTGACCCTTCCAAACGTAAATAGGATGCAATGTTGTAGTCTTGAACCAGAAAATCTGCAGACAGTTCCAAAGAGCTGTGAACTTCCCCAACTAAAATAGGCTATTAATTCTGAAGCAGCCCCATACCCACCTGCCAAAGCCTCCAGCTTCGCCTTGCCCACTGACAACTGCTCCAGTGAGCTTGTATTGGGAATGCACAAATGTGGAATGCTGAAAATGTTGGGGCACCATAAAATGAATGCATATCACAATAAATTAACTTGAGGATTACTCTACTGTTAATTAAACAGGAAAATGAAGAATAAGGTAAAAACTTGGGTGCTTTGAAGCTGCCACAATTTTCCCTATAATGTTGTCTACGCCCCACCCCAAATACAAAAACAGAAACCAGGGCTTTCCTGTGAAATTTAGGTCCAGCTTTCTAAGGTAGTCGTCGTCTTCATGTTTAAGTAGTTAAAAACAGTGTTGACTCCTGTTGTTTGGGTAGTAGGTAGTATATATGATATGATATTCAGGCTGGGGAAGGAGTGAAACAAAAAGATGTAAGCATTCCTAGTGCTTGTGAAAACTGAGAATTTTCTGAAATGATCTCGCCTTCGCTCTAGCACCATTAAACCCTACCAGCATGCACGCTTGTGTGGAAGCATTAAATGGACTAAGCCTATAAAGTTGAGACCTATAAGTTTCCAGTGACACCTAGACAGACCAGACTTGACATTTCTGAAGTTTTAAAGTGTGTAGTTTTTAAAAGCACACTCTTTTGCAAGTCCGCTTTTAAATATTGTCTGCATTGAATGTTCTTTACACTGTTTGCAAAGGAGTTTGTTAGACACCATAAAGACTATTTTCAGAGTGACAGCCGTGTTAGTCTGTATTCACAAAAAGAAAAGGAGTACTTGTGGCACCTTAGAGACTAACCAATTTATTTGAGCATAAGCTTTCGTGAAGTGAGCTGTAGCTCACGAAAGCTTATGCTCAAATAAATTGGTTAGTCTCTAAGGTGCCACAAGTACTCCTTTTCTTTTTGCATAAAGACTATATAAATTATTTTGCCTAAATAGGGAAGAGTTCCTATTTCCATAGTTTGCAGTCTCTTGCTACTCTTCAATATATAGAAACATGGTAACAATTCATCTGTACTTTCTCAGTTCCATGCAATTATTTTAGGGATTTCCTTCTCTTCTGAGTTTTCTGCCTGATTTCAAAGCTTTATAGTTTTAAGATCAATAATGATACAATGCTGACAAAATTCTTGCAAACATACCTTAACTCTTCTAACTTGCTGGTTGCATTTGACAGCAAGTTATAATTTTGCCTTTCAAAATACCTATCTTCTGATGATAGCTGGATTCAAATAAAACAAGTGTGTTGTATTGGAAGTAGTGAATAAATGTAACTGTTGGGGATGAGAAGGCTTCTGTTCACACTAAGGGTCTTTTGACCTACTTATTAGTGAGGGCATTGTTTGGTAAGTCAGTCCAGGACCCATCCCGCAAGGCTTCTGCACACGATTAATCATTTCCTCTTGACCTTCTGCTCCCCCCCCCCTTTTTTTTTAATAGCAAGCTGCATTGATCAGAATCCTTCACTCTCAAGCTTGCTGCTTTTTTTTAAAAAGAATGCCAAGAAATCATCTAATAAAAGTTTCCTGCTATTAACATTCTTAGTAATGTTCCTTTAGACACTCATTCTCTCCGCCTTCCCTGTCTGTATCAGTTTTTGATCAAGAAGCATTTGGGAGCTTTTGTCTCACTGGATGGCTCCTTTAAGTAAGCTCAGTTCGAAGGAATCTGTATGCTCAGAATAGCAGCATTTTAAGGCTTTGTGTACACTGGGGTTTTTAATCCATCTGTGTAGCTGCATAGGGACTGTCTTCATATTGCATTTTACACACACTGCCAACACTTAATAGTAATAACTGTTTGAGAGGGGTAGCTGTGTTAGTCTGTATCAGCAAAAACAAGGAGGAGTACTTGTGGCACTTTAGAGACTAACAAATTTATTTGGGCATAAGCTTCCGTGGGCTAAAACCCACTTCATCCCATGCAACTGTGTATGCCAAAAATTAAACCATTGTCTGGAATTCTTTACTTCAGTCCTGGTAGCTCTTTGCACCTATACAGAAGGATGGATAGTGCCTTCAATTACAAAAGACTTGCAAGTTATTCTCGCTAGTAACCTCCTTGCTATTTCTTTATCATGCCATAAGGGGGAAGAACCAGACCTATTTGTCACTGGCACACCTCTAATTTTTATCTGCCTCTCTAGTGGCTGACAGCTCAGCCAGTCCTCCCTGCAACAGAGCTCTTCTGAGGGAGATTCCAAGCCTTGCTTCAGATTTCAGAACATTTTTGGCTCAATAATTTGTCTAATTCCTGGCTGTGTTCTAGGGCTGTATTCTCCTTTGGGCAGGTTTGTCTTCTCAGCTTTGTTCCCTGTCTGAGGCACTTGCCCCCTGCAAAATTTGGGGGAGGTGAGGCAAAAGGATGGGTCGGTGTCTCCTGCTTCATTCCTTGTTGAGCCTCTCTTTGGGGAGCTCAGCTGGCTTTGGGCAGAGGTAGCCCCAACCCCTTCCTCTATCAGACCAGGCTGGATGAGGTCGCCTTGGGCCCCATGTCTCAGGCCGATAAGGAGCCAGACAAGATTGGGAATAGGCTGGTTCCAGGGGCTAGCAGCTCCCCTTTCCCCATTTCCATAAGGGGAAGTAGGACAAAGGGTATCATGCCAAATGGAAGATGTGCCTACCTCCCTAAAGCCAGCATCAGCAGCCATGTTCTGGGCTAGGGAGCTTTGCTGCCTCCTCCCCACCTCCCTCACGCTATTAACGGGGAGGGGACTAGACACTGCTGGGGGGTGTGTGTGGTTAAGGGGCTTCAGTCTCAGCTCACTCCCACTTCTGCCACTTGTATAACAAGCCTCCTGGGGACCCCTTCTGATCCCAGGGTGGGGCCTCGGAGGGGCGGGGACAGACCATCTGGCTCAGGTAGATCCAAAGAAGTACAGAGAGGTGGAGCTTCTGGGGAGTCCATCATTGAGGCCCAGAAAGGACCCCCGTGGGTGAGGGGGGCACAAGTGCAGCCTTAATAGGGAAATTGTTTTAGTTGCTTGAAATATACATGGAGGAATCTGAGCCACATTTCACACCCCCACCCCCCGAAGCAGAATTATAGGGACAAACTCCCAAAGGGGAAATAAATAAAATAGCATTGTTTCATCTGCAGATTGCAGCAAGGCAGATCAGTTCAAAAAAGACAAAGCCATGAACTTGCTGAAGCTCTGGGCGTGGGCATAGCTGCATCCTTCCTTCCTTCCTGGGTGAGCAAAGCTAGCTGTCTGAATCAATTAAGACCTGACTGATTAGGGGGATCAGATAATAAAATACATAGTTTAAAAAACAACCCCCATGAGAGGATAGACTCTTACAGTACTAAGTACTCTGCCTGAGAAACACTGCTTGGGAGATCTGCATTTGCCTTACACAAGCTAGGTAGCTCTATATCACTTCCGATACCCTCTGGGAAAATGTAGTAGAAGGATGGGAATTTCCTGCCACATGTAAGGCTGTGAAAGTATTGGGCTTTTGTTCCCAGCTGCTGCTGTGGGTCACCGTGCCTGAATGTCTAGGTTATTGTTCCAGCTTCTGCTGCAGGTTGCCATTCATTGACCCCATCTCCCTTCAACAGCTAGCACGTGAGGGAGGAAAGGAGCAATACTCAGCTGTGGAAGAACAAGTAGGCAGTAAAGCACCATTTATTTATAGCCCCTCAGCTTGCATTTTAGAAGGCCATAAGTTTCCCCATGCTATTAATTGGCATTAGAGCAACCCCCCTCGCCATCCCCCAAAATGAACGGTCATCTGACACCCTAAGTGTCTTAGCATTGCTTGTGAAAGCATGCAAACATGGGTGGACAGCATTGAAAGTATGGTCTCTCACAACCTAAATAGCACATGACCTATGAGCTTCTCCTAGGAACAGACAGTGGGATATGAATCTTTTATGCGCATGCATGGGGGAGGGCTTTGGTCCTTTGAGATAAATGCTCAGGCAAATCAATTCCCAGATATTAGTGATTCAGTGAAAAACTTTGTGGAATGAGGAGGCTGTTCAGTCATCTGGAAAATCAACTTGAAATCCTGGCTCCTACCAGATAGAAAGGACTAATGGTTATATGGCACATTGAAGCAGACCATGAAGTACAACAGGAGAAAATATCACTCTGTAGCTGGTAGCTAGAACAAGGGCCATGTGCTGAGGTAAAGTCATTGGCTGCCTCAGGTCTGATAGGGAGTCCTCCAGATAATCCTAGCTATCCTGATTGGTGCTAGACTGTCAGTTTGTGAGATCTGGACAAAATGGGGCAACTGGACATTACCTGGTTGGTAGAGTACTCTATATGGAACTGTGTAAGAATCTCAGATTTGTCCTATTCCCAGCTCAACCAACCCATGGAAATGCCGGGTCATGATACTATCCATCTTCTACAAACAGTTCTTCCATTTTGAATATGGATGGCAGCTTTCTGTTTTTCCAGTTGTAATTGTTGTCACTTGATCTGACAGGTTATCCCAGAGTCTCTTCCAAGGTCTTGGTAGAATTAATATTGACACTAAGAAATTCATTTCTCTCTTGCTGGACCATTTTTCTGATAAGGGTTTTCAAAACCCTTAAGGAAATGCACAGTTGTATTGTTCCTTGAGTACCTTGGATTCATGATAAACAGACAAATGGCACAAAGGTAGTCAGTCGTTGGCCTGGGCTGAGGATGAATGTCATCAAGATACAAGGTTTCATCTCAGAAGAATGTTCATGGACAATGAAAATGGCCTCAAGAAAAATAAGTAGTGTCACAGAAATAAAAATCCAGTTCCTACTGGAGCCTGTTGGAATGCTGATCTTATACACAGACATACTTCAATGAACCAGATGGCTCATAAGCTACCTACCCAGTAATTTATGTTGTCTCTACCTATAGGGCTGACAGAGTTAAATGTGGTGGGGAAAAAAGGTCCCATTGTATATTCTTTGCTCTCTCAAGTGTGTGCACAAAGTCATACTCTCTCTTTGAAGAAATCTACGTGCTGGTAAACCAGGCAGAGTGATTCTTCTGTCCGATACCATGTAGGGATAATGGAGGTGGGTTATTCAAATCTCAGTCCTAATTAGGGAATATGTACCAGAAAGAGAACACCGCATCCACCAGCTGGAACACAGTGATTCATTAAGGTCTCATAGGAACAGTGCTATCATGGATATAGTAGATTTGTTTTGGTTGTAACAGTTGTCATCTTTGAGGTTTTTAATAAATAAAATGAGAGAACATGATCAGCCTGATCCCAGAGTGAAAATCAACTTCTCCTGCCCTTGGGGGAGCAAAGTTTCCTATTTCGCTGCACTGCCCATATAAGGGGTGATAAATGCTAAGATTTACATGGTAGATGTTGGATTAAGCAGAATAGAACCTGCACCCAGAAATATCTTCCATCGTAAGTCAATTTGGTGGGCCGGTGATTGACTTAGCGGCATCTTGAAACCGCAATAAAGTGTCCAGTGGCCTCTTCATGTGCCAGGACATGGAACATGAGGTGGCAAATGGTCCTACAAAGCTGGGCAATGTCTCTGCTGTATGCCTTCCCAGCTTTTCCTCTGCACCCCAGGACTATACAAAAGATCGGGAAAGAGATGACTTCTGGTCTGAAGAGGCGGTGGCTTTCATGTCTGATTAACCTAGCATTGGACCTTCTGATGTTCTCTGTCTCAGAGGTCTGCTATTGCAAAACCAATTCTCCATCCAGGACTAGACTGGTTTGAAAAGGAAAATTGGATGAAGTGATTATCCCTAGAGAGAAGTCAAACAGAACTTATTCTGCCGTAGTTTAACTACCATGTTAAACAAGTGAACCATTGCCTTGAGCTCCTCAGGAAAGGCCTGAGTGCGTGTGTCTGAGTGCCCAAGAGAAAAGCTCAAGTCGCTGTAGTATAATGTTTTATGTCCAAGCAAATGAAGCTTGTATACAGCAACATAAATATTTCCTTAAAGGAATAATCCTTATTCCATCTCCACAACGCCATAGAACACCACCTCATTCTGATGCTAGCAGTTCTACTCACATGGAACCACTTCGGGAAGTGCCCTTATGTTACTTATTCATTAAAGTAGACCTCCCTTACTATCTCCAATTAGAAGTTGGGAATTTTTTAGATGAGACACAGCATTTTACTTTTAATTCAGAGAAGTAGCCCTTACGCTGTCCTCGCATTGATTCCCAAAGAAACTTCAATAAATATCCTTCCTTCTGTTAAGCATCAAAAGTCCAGTATTTGGAGCACTGATAATTCCAGGGCAGAGAAATAATGTCTCCTGTACTGAGATCGATTAGGTGGCTCCTGGGCCAATACATAAATTCACCAAGATTCTGCAGATTGTACTCTTGGGGGAATTCTGCACCACTGTGCAAGCACAGAATTAATGCCTTTCCCTGCAGAATAATTGATTCACATGCCCCTGCTGGGCAGCGGTTTTGAGCAGGCGTGTCTGGTCTGGGCTTTGGGAACAGCCAGGGGGAGCTGTAAATCATCGCACCGGGGAGCAGGGCTGGGTGTGCATGCAAGACTCTGTCCCTCTTGTCCACTGTCATGGTGTGCCTGGGGATGGACAGGGCTGGTGGCTCCTACCATGCCGGGCTCCATCTGCTAGTCCCGGGAGGGGGAGAAGAGATGGGACTTCCTCTTTCCCTGCACAGGCGGCTCATGGAGACTGGTCAGAGCCACCCCCGGGGACCTCCTCCCAGCTGCAGGAAGGCCCTACACCCTACCCAACACTGCTTCCTGTCTCCATTGCTCCCCAGCTGTACAAGGAGCATCTCTTTCCTTCCCCTGCTCACCCCACATCTACCCACCTTTGTGCATCAAGTATGGGGGACTCGGTGGGAGAATCTGGAACTCCCACACACCCAGATCCCCGCCCCATTCCCCTGCATCTGGATCTGCACCCAAACCACCCTCTGCTGAGCACTGACCACCTTCACCTGGACTCCCCACAGAGGCCCATTTGTCCTGCACCTGGAACCCCCCAATAAGCCTGTGTGCATCCAAATCCCCCTGACCCTGGACCCCCCCACTGAGTCACCCACACCCAGATTGCCTCCCACAGAACCCTTTCACCCCACACCTGGATCCCCTCCCCGCTAAGCACCTCCACACTTGGATCCTGCTGGGCCGAGTCTGCGTGCCCACATCTGGATTGGGGGGGAAGGACTGGCATGCAAGCAAGACTCTTGGAGGGGTGGGGCCCTGGAGCGTTCCTGGGGCGGACCCGGTCTTTGTGCTGTGCCTGACTGCTGAGTCTCTGTCCTGGGAGGGTGGGGGAGAGGGGACTGCCGGGTGACCTGCACTCCCCATTGCTCTGCTAGAGCCTCCACTCCAATTTCCTTTCTAATCGCTTGTCTGTAACAATTTTAGTTCTAGTCCAGTGACTGTACCGTGACATACTAAGTACTTAGTCATGCCATTCACTAAGGCCCCCATGTGACAAAGCACTAGTTTCAATGTGGATACTCAGGTGCTGAATTTTATGCATGTATTTAAGTGCTATGCCAGACGATGGCCTAACTTCACATCTAAGGATGTGCTTTCCTTTAGGTTAGAAAGAAAAGGAGTACTTGTGGCACCTTAGAGACTAACGAATTTATTTGAGCATGAGCTTTCGTGAGCTACAGCTCACTTCATCAGATGCATACCGTGGAAACTGCAGCAGACTCTATATATACACAGAGAATATGAAACAATACCTCCTCCCACCCCACTGTCCTGCTGGTAATAGCTTATCTAAAAGCCATTTCCAGCACAAATCCAGGTTTTCTCACCCTCCACCCCCCCACACAAATTCACTCTCCTGCTGGTGATAGCCCATCCAAAGTGACAACTCTTTACACAATGTGCATGATAATGAAGTTAGGCCATTTCCTGCACAAGTCCAGGTTCTCTCACTCCCTCACCCCCCTCCAAAAACCCACCCCCATACACACACAAACTCACTCTCCTGCTGGTAATAGCTCATCCAAACTGGCCACTCTCCAAGTTTAAATCCAAGTTAAACCAGAACATCGGGGGGGGGGTAGGAAAAAACAAGAGGAAATAGGCTACCTTGCATAATGACTTAGCCACTCCCAGTCTCTATTTAAGCCTAAATTAATAGTATCCAATTTGCAAATGAATTCCAATTCAGCAGTTTCTCGCTGGAGTCCTGGATTTGAAGTTTTTTTGTTTTAAGATAGCGACCTTCATGTCTGTGATTGCGTGACCAGAGAGATTGAAGTGTTCTCCGACTGGTTTATGAATGTTATAATTCTTGACATCTGATTTGTGTCCATTTATTCTTTTACGTAGAGACTGTCCAGTTTGACCAATGTACATGGCAGAGGGGCATTGCTGGCACATGATGGCATAAATCACATTGGTGGATGTGCAGGTGAACGAGCCTCTGATAGTGTGGCTGATGTTATTAGGCCCTGTGATGGTGTCCCCTGAATAGATATGTGGGCACAATTGGCAACGGGCTTTGTTGCAAGGATAAGTTCCTGGGTTAGTGGTTCTGTTGTGTGGTATGTGGTTGTTGGTGAGTATTTGCTTCAGGTTGCGGGGCTGTCTGTAGGCAAGGACTGGCCTGTCTCCCAAGATTTGTGAGAGTGTTGGGTCATCCTTTAGGATAGGTTGTAGATCCTTAATAATGCGTTGGAGGGGTTTTAGTTGGGGGCTGAAGGTGACGGCTAGTGGCGTTCTGTTATTTTCTTTGTTAGGCCTGTCCTGTAGTAGGTAACTTCTGGGAACTCTTCTGGCTCTATCAATCTGTTTCTTTACTTCCGCAGGTGGGTATTGTAGTTGTAAGAAAGCTTGACAGAGATCTTGTAGGTGTTTGTCTCTGTCTGAGGGGTTGGAGCAAATGCGGTTGTATCGCAGAGCTTGGCTGTAGACGATGGATCGTGTGGTGTGGTCAGGGTGAAAGCTGGAGGCATGCAGGTAGGAATAGCGGTCAGTAGGTTTCCGGTATAGGGTGGTGTTTATGTGACCATTGTTTATTAGCACTGTAGTGTCCAGGAAGTGTATCTCTTGTGTGGACTGGACCAGGCTGAGGTTGGTGGTGGGATGGAAATTGTTGAAATCATGGTGGAATTCCTCAAGGGCTTCTTTTCCATGGGTCCAGATGATGAAGATGTCATCAATATAGCGCAAGTAGAGTAGGGGCTTTAGGGGACGAGAGCTGAGGAAGCGTTGTTCTAAATCAGCCATAAAAATGTTGGCATACTGTGGGGCCATGCGGGTACCCATAGCAGTGCCGCTGATCTGAAGGTATACATTGTCCCCAAATGTGAAATAGTTATGGGTAAGGACAAAGTCACAAAGTTCAGCCACCAGGTTAGCCGTGACATTATCGGGGATAGTGTTCCTGACGGCTTGTAGTCCATCTTTGTGTGGAATGTTGGTGTAGAGGGCTTCTACATCCATAGTGGCCAGGATGGTGTTATCAGGAAGATCACCGATGGATTGAAGTTTCCTCAGGAAGTCAGTGGTGTCTCGAAGGTAGCTGGGAGTGCTGGTAGCGTAGGGCCTGAGGAGGGAGTCTACATAGCCAGACAATCCTGCTGTCAGGGTGCCAATGCCTGAGATGATGGGGCGCCCAGGAGTTCCAGGTTTATGGATCTTGGGTAGTAGATAGAATATCCCAGGTCGGGGTTCCAGGGGTGTGTCTGTGCGGATTTGATCCTGTGCTTTTTCAGGAAGTTTCTTGAGCAAATGCTGTAGTTGCTTGTGGTAACTCTCAGTGGGATCAGAGGGTAATGGCTTGTAGAAACTCGTGTTGGAGAGCTGCCGAGCAGCCTCTTGTTCATATTCCGACCTATTCATGATGACAACAGCACCTCCTTTGTCAGCCTTTTTGATTATGATGTCAGAGTTGTTTCTGAGGCTGTGGATGGCATTGCGTTCCGCATGGCTGAGATTATGGGGCAAGTGATGCTGCTTTTCCACAATTTCAGCCCGTGCACGTCGGCGGAAGCACTCTATGTAGAAGTCCAGTCTGCTGTTTCGACCTTCAGGAGGAGTCCACCTAGAATCCTTCTTTCTGTAGTGTTGGTAGGGAGACCTCTGTGGATTAGTATGTTGTTCAGAGGTATTTTGGAAATATTCCTTGAGTCGGAGACGTCGAAAATAGGATTCTAGGTCACCACAGAACTGTATCATGTTCGTAGGGGTGGAGGGGCAGAAGGAGAGGCCCCGGGATAGAACAGCTGCTTCTGCTGGGCTGAGAGTATAGTTGGATAGGTTAACAATATTGCTAGGTGGGTTGAGGGAACCATTGCTGTGGCCCCTTGTAGCATGTAGTAGTTTAGAAAGTTTAGTGTCCTTTTTCTTTTGTAGAGAAGCAAAGTGTGCGTTGTAAATGGCTTGTCTAGTTTTAGTAAAATCCAGCCACGAGGAAGTTTGTGTGGAAGGTTGGTTTTTTATGAGAGTATCCATTTTTGAGAGCTCATTCTTAATCTGTCCCTGTTTGCTGTAGAGGATGTTGATCAGGTGATTCCGCAGTTTCTTTGAGAGCGTGTGGCACAAGCTGTCAGCATAGTCTGTGTGGTATGTAGATTGTAATGGATTTTTTACCTTCAGTCCTTTTGGTACGATGTCCATCTGTTTGCATTTGGAAAGGAAGATGATGTCTGTCTGTATCTGTGCAAGTTTTTTCATGCAGTTGATAGATTTCCACTCCATACGGCTAAATGCAGTGCCTTGCATAATGACAGGTTTCAGAGTAACAGCCGTGTTAGTCTGTATTCGCAGAAAGAAAAGGAGTACTTGTGGCACCTTAGAGACTAACGAATTTATTTGAGCATGAGCTTTCGTGAGCTACAGCTCACTTCATCAGATGCATACCGTGGAAACTGCAGCAGACTCTATATATACACAGAGAATATGAAACAATACCTCCTCCCACCCCACTGTCCTGCTGGTAATAGCTTATCTAAAAGCCATTTCCAGCACAAATCCAGGTTTTCTCACCCTCCACCCCCCCACACAAATTCACTCTCCTGCTGGTGATAGCCCATCCAAAGTGACAACTCTTTACACAATGTGCATGATAATGAAGTTAGGCCATTTCCTGCACAAGTCCAGGTTCTCTCACTCCCTCACCCCCCTCCAAAAACCCACCCCCATACACACACAAACTCACTCTCCTGCTGGTAATAGCTCATCCAAACTGGCCACTCTCCAAGTTTAAATCCAAGTTAAACCAGAACATCGGGGGGGGGGTAGGAAAAAACAAGAGGAAATAGGCTACCTTGCATAATGACTTAGCCACTCCCAGTCTCTATTTAAGCCTAAATTAATAGTATCCAATTTGCAAATGAATTCCAATTCAGCAGTTTCTCGCTGGAGTCTGGATTTGAAGTTTTTTTGTTTTAAGATAGTGACCTTCATGTCTGTGATTGCGTGACCAGAGAGATTGAAGTGTTCTCCGACTGGTTTATGAATGTTATAATTCTTGACATCTGATTTGTGTCCATTTATTCTTTTACGTAGAGACTGTCCAGTTTGACCAATGTACATGGCAGAGGGGCATTGCTGGCACATGATGGCATAAATCACATTGGTGGATGTGCAGGTGAACGAGCCTCTGATAGTGTGGCTGATGTTATTAGGCCCTGTGATGGTGTCCCCTGAATAGATATGTGGGCACAATTGGCAACGGGCTTTGTTGCAAGGATAAGTTCCTGGGTTAGTGGTTCTGTTGTGTGGTATGTGGTTGTTGGTGAGTATTTGCCAACACTACAGAAAGAAGGATTCTAGGTGGACTCCTCCTGAAGGTCGAAACAGCAGACTGGACTTCTACATAGAGTGCTTCCGCCGACGTGCACGGGCTGAAATTGTGGAAAAGCAGCATCACTTGCCCCATAATCTCAGCCATGCGGAACGCAATGCCATCCACAGCCTCAGAAACAACTCTGACATCATAATCAAAAAGGCTGACAAAGGAGGTGCTGTTGTCATCATGAATAGGTCGGAATATGAACAAGAGGCTGCTCGGCAGCTCTCCAACACGAGTTTCTACAAGCCATTACCCTCTGATCCCACTGAGAGTTACCACAAGCAACTACAGCATTTGCTCAAGAAACTTCCTGAAAAAGCACAGGATCAAATCCGCACAGACACACCCCTGGAACCCCGACCTGGGATATTCTATCTACTACCCAAGATCCATAAACCTGGAACTCCTGGGCGCCCCATCATCTCAGGCATTGGCACCCTGACAGCAGGATTGTCTGGCCATGTAGACTCCCTCCTCAGGCCCTACGCTACCAGCACTCCCAGCTACCTTCGAGACACCACTGACTTCCTGAGGAAACTTCAATCCATCGGTGATCTTCCTGATAACACCATCCTGGCCACTATGGATGTAGAAGCCCTCTACACCAACATTCCACACAAAGATGGACTACAAGCCGTCAGGAACACTATCCCCGATAATGTCACGGCTAACCTGGTGGCTGAACTTTGTGACTTTGTCCTTACCCATAACTATTTCACATTTGGGGACAATGTATACCTTCAGATCAGCGGCACTGCTATGGGTACCCGCATGGCCCCACAGTATGCCAACATTTTTATGGCTGATTTAGAACAACGCTTCCTCAGCTCTCGTCCCCTAAAGCCCCTACTCTACTTGCGCTATATTGATGACATCTTCATCATCTGGACCCATGGAAAAGAAGCCCTTGAGGAATTCCACCATGATTTCAACAATTTCCATCCCACCACCAACCTCAGCCTGGTCCAGTCCACACAAGAGATACACTTCCTGGACACTACAGTGCTAATAAACAATGGTCACATAAACACCACCCTATACCGGAAACCTACTGACCGCTATTCCTACCTGCATGCCTCCAGCTTTCACCCTGACCACACCACACGATCCATCGTCTACAGCCAAGCTCTGCGATACAACCGCATTTGCTCCAACCCCTCAGACAGAGACAAACACCTACAAGATCTCTGTCAAGCTTTCTTACAACTACAATACCCACCTGCGGAAGTAAAGAAACAGATTGATAGAGCCAGAAGAGTTCCCAGAAGTTACCTACTACAGGACAGGCCTAACAAAGAAAATAACAGAACGCCACTAGCCGTCACCTTCAGCCCCCAACTAAAACCCCTCCAACGCATTATTAAGGATCTACAACCTATCCTAAAGGATGACCCAACACTCTCACAAATCTTGGGAGACAGGCCAGTCCTTGCCTACAGACAGCCCCGCAACCTGAAGCAAATACTCACCAACAACCACATACCACACAACAGAACCACTAACCCAGGAACTTATCCTTGCAACAAAGCCCGTTGCCAATTGTGCCCACATATCTATTCAGGGGACACCATCACAGGGCCTAATAACATCAGCCACACTATCAGAGGCTCGTTCACCTGCACATCCACCAATGTGATTTATGCCATCATGTGCCAGCAATGCCCCTCTGCCATGTACATTGGTCAAACTGGACAGTCTCTACGTAAAAGAATAAATGGACACAAATCAGATGTCAAGAATTATAACATTCATAAACCAGTCGGAGAACACTTCAATCTCTCTGGTCACGCAATCACAGACATGAAGGTCGCTATCTTAAAACAAAAAAACTTCAAATCCAGACTCCAGCGAGAAACTGCTGAATTGGAATTCATTTGCAAATTGGATACTATTAATTTAGGCTTAAATAGAGACTGGGAGTGGCTAAGTCATTATGCAAGGTAGCCTATTTCCTCTTGTTTTTTCCTACCCCCCCCCCCGATGTTCTGGTTTAACTTGGATTTAAACTTGGAGAGTGGCCAGTTTGGATGAGCTATTACCAGCAGGAGAGTGAGTTTGTGTGTGTATGGGGGTGGGTTTTTGGAGGGGGGTGAGGGAGTGAGAGAACCTGGACTTGTGCAGGAAATGGCCTAACTTCATTATCATGCACATTGTGTAAAGAGTTGTCACTTTGGATGGGCTATCACCAGCAGGAGAGTGAATTTGTGTGGGGGGGTGGAGGGTGAGAAAACCTGGATTTGTGCTGGAAATGGCTTTTAGATAAGCTATTACCAGCAGGACAGTGGGGTGGGAGGAGGTATTGTTTCATATTCTCTGTGTATATATAGAGTCTGCTGCAGTTTCCACGGTATGCATCTGATGAAGTGAGCTGTAGCTCACGAAAGCTCATGCTCAAATAAATTCGTTAGTCTCTAAGGTGCCACAAGTACTCCTTTTCTTTCTGCGAATACAGACTAACACGGCTGTTACTCTGAAACCTTTAGGTTAGGTGACCATATTTTTGTAAACCAAATCCGGGGAGACACAGGATGGGAGCACAACAAAGTTGACAACACTGAACATGTAAGTTGTGGAGCATAGTGAGGCAAAATGGTTTTTAGCAGCTACTATTTTAACAGTTGCACATATGCACTATAAATATAAAACAAATATGCATATAATCCCCCACGGATGTGACGCATTCACTAAAGATATGCTTTCAGACATTGGTTACAAATAATACACAAACATTGTTCAGGAAAAAGAATACTTCATCCCATCTGCCACATACTGTGATCATTGTAGTTGTGTCATTTAATTCATGTGGTTTCCCTGTCACAAACTCATTTAACACAGTTTTTTCATCAAACAGTGCATCCTCATTAATTGTCACATTCGGGTGCTGCTTCTGCAGTAACTAGGCTACTGTTTCAATCTTAGATCTTAAAGAACATTTCTTTAAAAGCAGACACTTCAAATCTCTCAGATCGTCAGTATGCTTTCCCCATGCACATATGTATTTTATGGCTGTATCAAAGAAAGATTTTGACACATTAAGATAGCACTGATGTGTGTCAACCCCCACTCCTTCTAGGTCTCTAAATAATTTGCTCACTAAAACAGGCACAAAGTATTCATACCTTGTAACCAACTTCTTTTTGAGATTAAGACATTGGCTAACCCTGCAGCATAGCAATCCTCTCCCTCAAGCGATTTGATTGTGTAATGAAAAAGTGTCTCATTCGCGTGGTTAAAAGCAAGCCAGAGTTTGGTACATGATTCTTCAAATACTTTGTGAGCACTTTTCCTCTGACAAAAAAAAATGACTTCAGTGTCTCAAAGTTGAAGGATTGTCTCCAAAGCAAGTAACATCATCAGCAATCTGGCATTACGGTATGCCAGAGTATTCCAATATTCTTGTCCCATGTACTCTCAAAAACTTTTCAGTCTTTCCACACAAACCGTGAATATATGAAAATATTCAAACTCTTAATTAGAATCCTCTCAATGTTTACCGGGATTGTATCCTTTGCAGTTCGGGCACAGTTGTGCACAATGTGAGCAGGGAATTCAAGGCCAATCACTTCGCTTTTTAAACTTGTCTTTATTTGGTGTGCAAATTTTCTCTTCCATGTCTGCATAGGCCACCAAAGGTTGTGTTTGTATTATCTGCTGAGAATGCTGCAACCTTATTTTCAGTTCCTTATTGATAATATAGCTAGTTTGGTAAAATCTGCAGTTTAGTTTGCACGCATACACAGCCTTCAAAAGCCTTGAAATAGCAAAGCAAGACAGGAAGTAACTTCACATGTCTGTGATTCAATGCATCAGCAGTATCTTTCCAGGCATCCATTTGTTCATCTTTTGCCCATGGAGCAAAAACATTTACAGCAGTTGCTTCACACTTTGTCCGCCTACATGAGAATTTTGGGTTGCTGAATTTTATTTAAATTGGAAGTAAAGTCCATTGACCTATGAACTGTGATTTTTGTCTAATGGTATGATAGGTATGTATTTCTTCTTGCAAAGCAAGGTCATACTCATGCTGTTGGTTCAACCTTGCGAAAAAAATCAGTAACAGAATTTGAACTACCATGTGCTGTACAAGCAACTTTGTTTAGTGGTACCTTCGGGTTCTTTTGTAGATGTCCTCCCTCCACTCAAAATGGAATATACTAACTGGCGTATTGAACATAATACAGGTGTTTCTTTTCTGGTTGTAAATATGGAAAATCTTTTTGAAGCTGGTTGTTAAAGCAGCATTTAAGCTTTTTTTGACAATGCCATATTCACTTTGCTCTCAAAGACTGCTTCAGTGCCTCTGCTGCAGCTCATAGCTCTGTCAAGCAGCAGTATTCTAAAACTTAGCTGCAGTGAAACTGACCACTACCTAGAACCTGGTCTGTGGTAGTGGAACTGAGAGCCGTCCAGCACAAAAACAAAAAGTGGAACCAACTACAACAACTCCACAACCCACAGAGCACCACATCTGGGAGAAACCATGACATCAGGACCCACCACATGGATGTTACATGACAGCCCAACATCATCACTTTATCTAGACTACCCCTAACAAGAAGTGAATTATCTATACTCTCCAAGGGACTGAATTTCTGCCCCACCACAGGAGCTGATGCCATACTAACATTTGAAGAACTAAAATAATTTTTTCGCCATCTCTGCCTCAAAGAATTATTTCACAGCAATGAGGACATCACCTACAATTACCACGTCCCTAGCGACAGTCAAAAGAAAAAAGAATCCTCTGACTGGACGTTCCACAGTGGACAAAGCCACACGCTTTATCATTCCTTTTGATTGCTTAAGGATTTCACAGTTAATATTTCTCCTGAACAAACATCACGTCCATCAAAGTTTCTCCTCCATTGAGAAGACAGCTGTACAGTCCCTGAAACCCAACAACCAGATAGTGATCAAACTAGCAGACAAAGGAGTGCCATCGTAGTTCTCAACCTCAGTGACTACATCAATGAGGCCAACAAACAACTCTGATTCAACCTGCTATAAAGAACTCGAAGACCCCATACCATAGTTCACCCAAGAATTTGAGTTGTCTGGGGAAGATCTGATATCCTTATTTTCCCCAGAGAAACTCTACCACCTCATTCCCAATGAACTCGCCTCAGGGACCTTCTGCATGCTTCCCAAGATACATGAACAAGGGAACCTAGGCAGACCCATCAAATCTGGCCAGGGCACTCTTACTGAAGGAATATCAGAACTCCTAGAAACCATCCCCAAACCACTCATCACACAAAGGGCCAGCTACCTTCAGGACACAGCAGATTTCTTCCTGAAACTCCTCAACATTAATAACCCCAATCTGAGCACCATCCTTCTCACCTTGGCTGTCACCTGCCTATACGCCAAAATCCCTCACAATGATGGCATCGCTGCCTGCCTGAAATATCTACAAGACAAGAGACAACCCTCAGATATCCACCCCAAACGTGCTGCCAAACTCATCCATTTCATCTTTGCGATAACAATATTACATTCCTCAACAAATGCTTTGTCAATACCATGGGAACAGCCGTAGGTCCTGGGATGGGACCTGTGACGTTGCGCTCTATATGATTTTTATGAAAATATGCTGATGAGTGTGAATATAATGTAACTAAAATATGCTTCATGCAAAAGGTCTCTTGTAAGGTATCATTACAAAGCTTATAATCTACTGAGTGTGGTCATCATCCTATTTGTATAAATGTATCACTCTTGTATCTGAAACTAGAAATATGAAATATAACTCTGAGGGCCTATTGTAATTATGTAAAGTATGGGCCATTAATGGTGGCTTGGAATCTTGATGGCTCCCATTAACCAGGACAAATGTCTGTAGATGGCCCTGTTTTACTTGTAAGTCTTCCTGTATACCTGTGTGCTGGCATATGGGTAATGAAGTCGTACGGTGACTTGATCATGTCACCTGAACTGGAATCCATCTCTAACCTGGTGCTTTTCCATTTAGAAGGAGGGGTGGGAACCCAGAGAGGGACAAAGAATTCCCGACTTATGCAAAAGATTTTATATAAAATATATATATAAAGTGGGTGGAACAGAACAAAGGGGGCAATCATGAGAAATCCCCTACCTACCACCTGAGCTGGAACAAGGACTGCCCAGACTAGGAAGGCATCCAGTCTGTGAAAGAAACTTATTGAAACATCTCTGAGGGTGAGATTTTTATCTGTATGCAGTTTTATTACTGTATTAGGCTTAGACTTGCATGTTTTATTTTATTGGTAATTCACTTTGGTCTGTCTGCTATTACTTGCAACCACTTAAATCCTACTTTCTATATTTAATAAAATCACTTTTTATTTATTAATTAACCCAGATTATGTATTAATACCTGGGGGGGGGGACGGACAGCTGTGCATATCTCTCTGTCAGTGTTATAGAGGGCAAATAATTTGAGTTTACCCTGTATAAGCTTTATACAGGGTAAAACGGATTTATTTGAGGTTTGGACCCCATTGGGAGTTGGGCAGCTGAGTATTAAAGACAGGAACACTTCTTAAGCTGCTTTCAGTTTATGCCTAAAGCTGTTAGGGGACGTGGTTCAGACCTGGGTCTGGGTTTGCAGCAGGCTAGCAGGTCTGGCTCAAACCAGACAGAGCACTGAAGTCCCAAGCTGCCAGGGCAGAAAAGCAGGAGCAGAAGTAGTCTTGGCACATCAGTTGGTAGCCTCAAGGGGGCACAGGACCCCAATATGCCAACTCTTCATGGGCCACTTTGAGGAAGAATTTCTGGACAACTGCACTATGAAACCAATGATATACCTGAGATACATCAATGATATTGTCATTCTCGGACAGGTGGTCTAAACTCCCTCATGGATTTCTACCACACCTTCAACCACCGCCACCCATCCAGGAAACTCTCTCTAGTACACTTCCACACCAGCATCAAATTCCTGGTCACTGCAGACAGTGATGTACAGGAAATGCACAGATCACCACCATTACCTCCACAGGTGCAGTAAACATGCCAGATGCCCCAAGAAATCTGTTATCTACAGCCGAATACGCAGATATCACAGAATGTGCTCCGAGGGGAAAGTCCAGGATACGCATTTTAACACACTTAAAACAGCCTTCAGTACACAAGGACACTCCACCAGAGAAGCAGATTGCATCATGGAATGAGCCACCCAAATACCCTTAAAGAACCTGCTTCAATACAGGAGTTAAAAAAAACAACTCCTCTTCCTCCTCCTCACAGCCCACACATAACCCATACAGGGCCTCATTAAACAATTACAACCCATACTTGATGGGTCTTGAAAAATCTTTTTCCCAGATTCCTCTTCCGGCCTTCAAACAACCCCCCCAGCTAATCATCAGAAGCAGTCTCTTTGCAGACCAGAACCCGCCAACTCAAAGCATTATCTGACCCTGCCAAAACAACAGATGCAAAACCTGCAGACGTATTTCCACTGCTACAATGATCAGTGCTCCTCACTACGCACCTTTCAAGGTCCATGGGTCCTATATATGCATACCTATTACAATATGTGGTGTACCTCATCCAGTTCACTAAATGCCCCAATAACAACTATGCGTGTGAAACCAGACAATCATTAGGCTCTCAAATGAATGTTCACCTAAAAAAAGACAAAAACACCATATAACCTATGGGTGAACACTTTTCACAAAACGATCACTCCATATCTGACCTCTCTAGATATGTCTATACTACAATGAGACAACCACGGCTAGCTGGTTGCAGCAGACTTGCACTCGAGCTAAGTGCCTATTTAATTGGGCTGCAGTCAGAGCCCAAATGTCTACATTGCCCGAGCCCTGTGAGCCTGAGTCAGCTGGCACAGGCCAGCCACGGGTTTTTAATTGCAGTGTTGACATGCCTTCAGTCTTTATCCTGAATTATATCTGCACAACACCTTCAAAAGAGCCTGGGAGCTTAGTCATAACTTTATTAAAATCATGATTTTTAGTGTCTAGCAAAGGCACTGGATTTGTGGCTTATTACAACACTCAGAAACCCACTAACCCTCCTTTTTTGTCCTATGTTAACAAGCCACTTCACATTGAATGGTCTCTTAGAATATGTTAACTACTTATGCTAAATAATACAACCTGGAATAGGTTGTATTTAGCTGTGACACGCCCTGAGGACTTGCAGCATTTTAAGTGTAGACAGCAGTGTACTGAAGGCTGTAGTGCATCAGCATAGATACTACATACACCGACTGACAGGAGTGCCGTTGGTGTAGGTAATCTACTTCACCGAGAGGCAGTAGCTAGATCGATGGAAGAATTCTTCCAGCCACCTAGTGCTAGTCTACACCAGGGGTTAGGTTGGTATAACTAAGTCTCTCGGGTGTGGATTTTTCACACCGCTAAGAGACCTAGCTACATTGAAATAAAATCTTAATGTAGACTAGGCTTGAATACCTTTTCCAGACCTGAAGGCTCTGTGTAGCTCAAAAGCATTTCTCTTTCACCAACGGAAGTTGGTCCAATAAAAGATATTACCTCATCCACCCTGTCTCTAATATCCTGGGACCGACACAGCTACGACACTTGAACTACTAAGTCAGTATCTCTCAGCTGACGGTTGACAGAACTATGAACAACAGCAAAGACAGGCCTTGGAGCTATTCCCAGGAGGGGGGGATCCAAAACAATGGAAGCCAGGAGAAGGGTAGAATAATAAACTACCCTTCCTTTCTCTGACTTCACCGTGTCCCAAGTATATGAAAAACTGCCTGTACAGAGGGACTAGATACAATGTGTTGGGTTTCCCCCTCAGTTTCCTGCATTTATATTAGAATTAGGTGATACTTGTAACAATAGTAGGTTTTAAAAAAAAATGGAAGAGACTGTTAACTGTCATTTTTTTATACTCTTTTTGAAAGATTAAAAAAAAATGCCCACCACAAAAAAATTAACTGCACATGAAATCTAAAAAGCATAATTACTAAATTTACATTCTGCCCCGTGTTTCAACTATGCTGAAAAACACAGTCCCACAAGAGTGGTGACTTATTTTTACATGTAACTTACCCCATGAATATAAAGATAGTAACACACCTTAATATGAGTCACACGAAAGATTGGTGCTTGAGTGGAAAGGTTATAGTTTAATTTGTGCCTTTAAGGCTTTTTTTTTTTTTAAAACATATTTTTCCACTCTGCCAGATTGTCCATACTGCCATCAGAAAATTGCTTGGGCCACTTCTTACAAAATCAAAGGTCATCTCTATGCCTTGGTGGCAGCTGGGAAACTAATGATTTAAAGCTGCTTTGACCTTTTGGCTTTCTAGTTCATTTGAATCTGACCCAATGTTTTAATTTTCCAAAACTGCTGGGCATTTGGCTTTTGTCTGTTTCCAGATGTAACTTGCATTTTGAGGCCTGTTTCTGAATTGAGGACAAAACAACAAAATCCTCTTAGGTAAAAAAAAAAAAAGGGGGGAGGAGCAATACAGAATGTTGATTCATTTTTTTTGGAGCCACAGATTGCATGTTTCCAGTGAGACTATAGATTATTCTATCACCTAACTGTAATTCCTGGTATATGATGGTAGGATTTGAACACTTGCCTTGCATTAAGATGCATTGTTAAGTCTGTGTTTTAATCCTAATAGCTCTTTAAAGCACCATTTCTTCTAGGTCTGTTTAAAAACAAAACATAACTGAATGTAAAAGCCTACCTTCCATTCTCTTAGTTTTTCCTAGCCATTTTATTTAAAAACAGTTGTAGCTTTTAAACTCCTCTTCTGTGTATAAACTTGTGGATGAAAGTCTGTACTGATGGGCGTAAAGGGTATGTCTGCACAACGTTTTAAAACCCAGGGCAGCAATTCTCACAGCCCATGGCTGCAGGCTGGGGCCCGCCCAATGGCTGGAACATGGACTCTGAAGCCTGGGAAGGGTGGCTCCTGCCGACAAAGCTAACTCTGCCCGCGGGGCTGGAAGTATTTTGTCGGCAGAACGTTTACACATGCTGACTTTTTGCAACAAGGCTGTGTCAACACAGCCTTGTTGCTAAAAGCTGTGTGGTGTAGACAAGCCCGTAGAGTGAGCCCTGTGAGCCAGATTCTGTAGCCATGGGCACTGAGACTCACTGCTGTGGGTTTTAAAATGCAGTCAGTGTAGACATACCCAAAGAGAGGTGATCTCTCATTGTGGAGAGTGCAAGTTTGTGTGATTCTGTAGAGGGTAAAGGAAGGGTGAGGTGGCAGAAAAGTGATCACTGTGGGAACTTGCAGGGTGAGCAGGCAGGTTTCAGAGTAACAGCCGTGTTAGTCTGTATTCGCAAAAAGAAAAGGAGTACTTGTGGCACCTTAGAGACTAACCAATTTATTTGAGCATAAGCTTTCGTGAGCTACAGCTCACTTCAGTTCATGTTGTAACCTTTTTTCTGTTGCTAGGTTAGTAAAGGACCAGAGTTGCATGTAATGGTTTTTCCTCTTAGGATTAGAACCATACACACACTGCATGTGATAAATGTGAGGTGAACGTTACATCAAGTTGATCTCTAATGATCATAAAATCTATAACTTAAGCCTGCTATTAAAGGGGTGATGATAATGGAAGAGGGAAAGCAGCCTAACATGACCAGCCTTTATACTTGCTATGAAGAGACCCACTGAGGGATTAGATACAGTCCTTCTCCCTGAGCACGTGAAATCTTTTTCTTGTTTTTAGTAACACAACTAAGTAAATTTGCCAAAATAAATTGACAGATTGTGCTTGGTCAAGGGACCCAGGTTACATGGCTCCTTGAAGACCCACAGTGTGACTCTGAAAGCTGGGTTCAAACTTGATCCTTTAAATAAGCATAGGATGCTAATCTTGCAGAACAGATGGGCTTCTAAAATTTTTATTAGTCTTTTTTATGGCCTGTGGCTATATCACCTCAAGCTGTGATCTTGTTAAGTCTTAAGTGAATCAGGATTGGGTCTGATTATTACTGGGAAAGGGGAGTTGCATAAAGTGATGTTGCTAATTCAGTAGATGTTCTTTCTGATGAAATAATAGCAAACTAGTGCCCTGTTATGGTTTTAGAGAGCAGCAAGCCACAGGAGCCTGAGGGTGGGGGTGGGGGTTTTTTTGGTTTGTGTTGGTTGTTTTTTAAGTGAGACATGGCTCAAAATCCTGTTTAAATCTCAAAATCCTCTTCCTCCCCTTCGTCACCTTACTTTTTTCTTTAAAGGTCTTGATTTGGCTAGAATGCCTGCCTTGGAAAACTGCTGGCAGGATTTAAATGGGGCTTAATGTAGTTTGAATTTAATAACTTTCCTTACCTCAAGTGTGTACTGTTGTTGCACTGTAAAGTGGGGCAAAACGATGCAGGTGTTTAAATACATACGATTGTGATACTCAGTTTTTAGACCTTTTCAATTAAGAACTAGGCGGCTGAAAGGACTGCAGGATAGGAACTGCCAAGATGTGGGTAAGAGGATAGCTGCTATTTGCAAATCCTGTTCAGAGACTTTTTTATGCCATATGCAAGAGTGGTTTGAAGAGGGTTTGTGGCAAGGCAGGCTGCATACTTAAAGGGCCTTCAATGAGGGGACTTGACTTAGTCGCTTAATTCTACCATGCTGGGGAGCCTGGTTACATGTGTGGCTATCCCCTGTCCACACCACAAAAACCGTTTGTTTTTCCTTTTCCTTTGAATGTAAACTGCTAAGAAAGCATTTTATATTTACATATTTAACCCCATAAAGCTTACAATTAGTGTTCTCATTAATTTACACAAACTGTGTCCATGCACAGTAAAATACACATGAAGTATCTAAATTAGTAAATGCAAATATGTGCAATGTGGCAGAAATAAGTTGCTGTGGAAGCATTTAGCATTTCCTGATAACTTCTCCCTTTTGGGGTGTGGAAGTTAAATAGAGAACATCAACACTGCACTAATAGTATTTATTTTAATTAAAATATTGTTTAGGATTGGGCTTCTGGCACACCTTACCTCGTATGCAAATATAGACATTTGACAAAATAGCTGGACCTCTAAATCTCTCAGCGCTGAAAGGTGTATGCTGTTTTCTTGTTAAAAATGTTAATACTCTTGAATATTATAACAATAGAACCACTTTAAACAAGTTAACACTTTGCTGTTGAGACTGCTTTCAGTAACAGATTGAAGTTAAAACCACATTTGCATTTTCTTTGTATTAATCTGAGGACACAATAAAACTCCTAAATGCAAATGATTCCAGTTAAGTTGAGCACTGCCTCTTTCCCTTTTCTAAACAAACTAACTCCTGGCTCACTCAGATTAGTCTCCAACTGTTTCTAGGGTGGAATTGTTCTCCAACCTTATCTGTGCTACTGAAGAAGATACCTATTGATGACAAGAGTGTCAACAATGGGTGTGCTTGAACTGTGTTGGACACACATCTGATGTAGGAATTACCGAGTGAAATTCTCTAGCCTGGCTAGATATAATGGTCCTTCTAGCCTTTAACAGCTATGACTAAATTGCCCTTGGCTACTGTTGTAGATGAGCAGTGCTCAGCACCAGTTTAGCTGCACTTGTTGCTGATCCTGTTGTAAGCAAAAGGTATTTTTTGTACACTAGACAAGGCTTAAAATCAACAAAAAATCTATAGTAGTAAGATCTGGGGTGATATAAAGGCCATTTGGGGAAGAAAAAACACTTTTAAAATCAAGGGAGCCAAAGAAGATATTCTTGAATCATGCATTATTACTGTTTCTAAAAACATTTGTTCACCAGGGATTTTCTCTTCCTTACTGATTCAAAATACATGTAGGAATTCCATTCCCCCACGCAGCCAACTTCTTGATTGGTGTATGTGTGGGATATATTTTAGGAACACTTTTTTAAAAAAATAATTGAATGGGTTTTTCAATTTACTGCCTATGAATGACAGAGGGAAGGCACCAGAGCTATCTGTAGAATGACTAGTTTCAACATGCACTAAATTTTTATGGTGGTGTATTGAGGTGGGTGGGGGAAAATCTATAGTACCTCCCCCCGAGCCCAAACCCCAAACTGCCTTCACAATAGCATTATGAACAAAGTGCCAATATCCAGGCACCGCAGTATTGCTAGCTTATTCTCCTTGACAGGGAATGCTTGCAATAAATGTGTGACTTAAAAAGTTTGGGGAGGGAGGAGATGTGTAAAATTACATGACTGTACTAGAGGAAAGTAGCAAAACTGATACTCACTCAAAGAAATATTTTTGTTCTGAGAAACTTTGACCTCACCTTGTTTAAATCTAACTGCCTACTATTTGGCCAAGAGAGGGTAGATTATTGCTGCTAGTGTATATTTTACAGTCCATTTTATCAGAATATCTCCAAAGTACTTTTAAGATTAATGAATTAAGATTTACAGCTCCACCCTGTGGAGTAGATGTATTAATTTGCATAGATTCAGGCCAGAAAAGTCTACCTAGATGATCAGAATACAAACCATAGAATTTCACTTCACAAATTTGGAAGCAGTCACAACGAAAGGATAAAGTGACTTGTTTGGTTTTGGCATTTCTGAAACTGACATCTCCAGACTCCCAGCCTGTGATTTTTATGATCAAAAGCTGGATAGTTCAGGAAATTGAGCTCTTCAGCATGTACCTATTCATCTTTAATATTTGTCTTTTTTAGAAGCTATTAGTGGTTTTTCCACCAAAAGGCCTTTTGATCCAATATTTGTAGTCAAACAACGCCAATATTTATTCAGTATAATTGCTACATGGTGATGGGGATGAAAATGTTTGAATAAACAATTGGTGATTTCTGTGATTAGATCTTTTTATTCTTAGATCTGTTTTTCTTTTGATTTACAGTACCTTCTTGGCAATAACTGCGTGTTGTACCATAAAATGATAGATGGACAAGAATTCACTCATTGGTCATACGCAGGGGATTAAAGAATAACCTGCAGTAATGCTTGTTGTATGATTATTGAAATGCCCTTCTGGCTGCTGAGACAGCTAAGTCTTCCAAAACAAACATTAAGTATAAGAGCTTGCTTCGAGGGAGTGGAGCACAGTTGCTCATCACCAGAAAATGCTTTCACGAGGCATCCTCCATACAACACACGAGTATAATTCTCCTAAAAATGAAGAGTAACAAGCATATTAATCAGAATAGATAAGTGTGGTCTTGGATCTCTTTTTTACAAACACCAAAGCCTCTTGTTCTCAAAGGAGAATATCTTAATTTCTCTTCTGGGAATAAGATGCTCTGTGATAAATTAAAACCCAATAATAATTATTTTACATGGATAGTATAATTCAGCATTGATCTAAGCAAGCAATTGTGATGTAATACCTTTATACTGTATGACTGTACACTTTTGTATAAACTGCTGCTTTTCTCTGGTGCACGTGAAGTCATCACAAATATTTTGTTTGAGGATATAATTGCTTTGTTTAAGTGACTCCCAAACTTGAACTATGGAATTGCAAGAAAAACCTCCATAATGCTGCACTAAATGCAAATAGTAATACAGGATGAAAATGCAAGAGTTTCTTTGCCTCCTTCTGAATTTGTTTTTTTAACATGCTAGATCTTTATACTGGCATTGCAGAACTGAGTGACAAGAAGCCTCTAATTTTAAATTTTGTGACACCATTCTTCTGAAAGTCAGTTAAAATCTCTTTGAATTTCTACAAAGTAAATGTTAAACTTTTAAAGTTGCTGCAAAGATTTTGTTCATCATGAGCCTGTAAGTGGGGGCTGTATAACTAACTTGTATAATAAGGGATGGCTCAAAGCATGGTTAAGGAAGTGCAAGGAATAGAAGAACTACACATCTGCGAGAGGAGATGCAATCTGCTTAAAACATTAAAAAGCAGACCTTGTTAAAGTTGCTTTCAACAAAACCTACTGTACATAAGTAGTAACCAAAACCTTACTGTATAATAATACTCCTGAGGACATTCTGTGCCAAAAAATTTAAAATTCTGCATACAATATTTTAAAATTCTGCAAATTTTATTTGTCAAATAAATATGGAGGCTTCAGCATGGCACTGGGGACCACAGGCCACTGGGCTGCACAGAGGTGGGAGATCACTGTGCAGCTCCCCCCATCCCTTGGGACACAGACTCAGCGGTGAGCCTGCACCCAATCCTGACACAGTGCAAGGATCCAGCCTGCCCCAGAAACACCCTATGGCTCTGCCCCTCCATGCCTGGTGACGAGGTCTGTGCAGGTAGGCTCAGCAAGGCAGAATCCAAGTGTGGAGGGGCTTAATGTGGAGGGTTCCAGGTGTGGGTTGAGAGGGTTCTGTGTGGGCCAATCTGGGCACAGGTGGCTCAGTGGGGGATCCAGGTGAGAGTGTGGGAATCTGGATGCACAGGAGTTTTGAGGGGGGCGGTTCTGGGTGCAATGGTAATGGGTCTGCAGGGGGGTCCAGGTGAAGGAGGTTGGGGCTCAGTGGCGGGGGGGTAAGGTGTCTGGTTTGGGGGGGAATAGAGCTCAGCAGTGGGGGTCTGAGTGTGGGGAGTTCAGTGCGGGGGTTCATGTGCTGGGGGAGTGGGGCTCAGTGGTGTGGGGATCCAGGTCTAGTTGGTTGGTGCTCACTGGGGAGGGGATCTGGGTTCGTGGGGCTCATCGGGGTGGTCCAGGTGCAATGGAAGTCGGGCTCATTGTGGGGGGGATCTGAGTGCTGGGGGGAGGGGAGGGTCTGGGTCTGAGGGGGTCTGGATGCACTGGGGTTGGACGGATGGGGGAGCAGCTCCCTGCACAGGAATCCCTCCCCCTGCAGCTGAGGAGCGATGGGTACAGGAAGTGCAGGGAGGGAGGAGTTTCAGAGCTGCTTGCAGATGGGAGAGAAATCTGGGGGTGGGTCTGACCTGGCCCCAGATGCCGTGCAGGGGAGGAGGAAGTCCTGTCCTCCCGAGCCCAGCCGAGACTAGCAGCTGAGCCCAGCACAGGATAGGAGCCACCAGCCAGGTCTTCCCCAGTCCTGCTTCTTGTCCCACAGCGATTTACCTCTCTGCTAGCTGTCCTGAGCACCCTGAACATACTACTGGGGAAGGTTGCATGGCTGCTCTTGTGGCTTCCCTTTGCTTCCCTGTCAGAAAGTAATTTTTCTGCGCTGAAGCAAAGAAATCTGTGGGGGACATCAATTCTGTGCATGTGCAGTGGTGTAGAATTCCCCCCAGGAGTAGTCATAATCTGCTTTTGAATACTGTGAATAGAAATCAATTTTCAGACACAAAAGAACTTACCGTCAATTCTCAATAAAAAGTCGGTTTGCTGTAATAACCAATTGTATTCCCAGAGTTCATGGCCATACATATTTATTCGTTAGACATTTATCTACAAATGCTGAATATGCAGTACAATAACGATACCATAATCCCATCAAGTTCTCAATTATCAGGAATGCAAATGATTTCTTTAAAAAGAGGGCAAGGGAGAAAGCAATGTAACACTAGTACCATACCTCATCAGAGCAGCATTCCAGCCAGCTATCCTGCTTGTAATAGTCACCAATAGCTAATGCCTTAATGCAGGGGTAATCAATTATTTTTTGTCAAGGTCCAAATTTCTTGGTCAAGGTCCAGACTCCACAGAAAATAATACAAAAATAATAACTAATGATAATTACAAGTAAATAAAAAGATTTTGCAGTCCGTTCAAAAGTGTCTGGTGGTCTGGATTTGGCCCCTGGTCCGCCTATTGGAATAGACTAAGGGTATAGCAATGACCCAATTTCATAGTGATCTTATAGAAGTCAATTTTTAGAAATCGATTTTATACAGTCGATTGCGTATGTCCACCCTAAGCACATTAAGTCGGCGGAGTGTGTCCTCACTACTGTGGCTAGCATCAACTTACAGAGTGGTGCACTGTGGGTAGCTATCCCACAGTTCCCGCAGTCTCTGATGCCCATTGGAATTCTGGGTTAAACTCCTAATGCCTGATGGGGCAAAAACATTGTCGTGGGTGGTTTGGGGTACAGGTCGTCAGTTGCCCCTCCCTCCATGAAAGCAACAGCAGACAATCGTTTTGCGCCTTTTTTCCATGCAGACGCCATACCACGGAGCCCGCTCAGCTCACCGTCACCACTGCTGTTGTGTCTTGGGTGCTGCTGTCAGCAGACAGTGCAGTACGACTGCTAACTGTCATTATCCACCGCTTCTGCTGCAACTCTGCTCTCCTGGTGCCATGATTCCACCTCGCAGGTCCTCTCGTCGTTCTGTATAAATATCTATTCTCGTGGCATCCGTCGTCATCCGCCGCTTTCGCTGCAACTCTGCTCTCTTGCAGACGCCATACCACGGCAAGCATGGAGCCCGCTCAGCTCACCGCTGCTGTTGTGGGCATTGTAAACACCTTGCACATTATCCTGGAGTATATGCAGAACTGAGCTAAGAGCACGAGGACGATATTCCTGAGGACATGGACACAGATGTTCCTGAAAGCACAGGCTGTGGCAATTGGGACATCATGGCGGCAGTAGGGCTGGCTGATACAGTGGAATGCCGATTCTAGGCCTGGCAAACAAGCACAGACTGGTGGGACCGCATAGTGTTGCAGGTATGGGATGATTCCCAGTGGCCGCAAAACTTTTGCATGCGTAAGGCCACCTTCCTGGAACTCTGTGAGTTGCTTTCCCCCACCCTGAAGTGCAGAAATACCAAGATGAGAGCTGCCCTGACAGTTGAGAAGTGAGTGGCGATAGCCCTGTGGAAGCTTGCAATGCCTGACTGCTAATGGTCAGTCAGGAATCAATTTGGAGTGGGCAAATCTACTGTGGGGGCTGCTGTGATCCAAGTAGCCAATGCAATCATTGACGTTCTGTTATCAAGGGTAGTGATTCTGGGAAATGCGCAGGTCATAGTGGATGGCTTTGCTGCAATGGGTTTCCCTAACTGTGGTGGAGCGATAGACAGAACGCATAGCCCTATCTTGGCATCGGACCACCTTGCCAACCAGTATGTAAACCGCAAGGGGTACTTCTCAATGGTGCTGCCAGCACTGGTGGATCACAAGGGACATTTCACTGACATCAACGTGGGATGGCTGGGAAAGGTGTATAATGCTCGCATATTTAGGAACTCTGGGCTGTTTGAGCAGCTGCAAAAAAGGACTTCCTTCCCAGACCAGAAAATTAACATTGTGGATGTTGAAATGCCAATAGTTATCCTTGGGGACCCAACCTACCCCTTGCTCCCATGGCTCATGAAGCCGTACACAGGCAGCCTGGACAATAGTAAGGAGCGGTTCAACTATAGGCTGAGCAAGTGCAGAATGGTGGTAGAATGTGCCTTTGGATGTTTAAAAGCTCGCTGGTGCTGTTTGCTGACTGAGTCAGACCTCAGCACAACCAACGTTCCCATTGTTATTGCTGCTTGCTGTGTGCTCCATAATATCTGTGAGAGTAAGGGGGAGATGTTTATACGTTATGGTGGAGTAGGAGGTTGAGGCAAATCGCCTGGCATCCGATTTTGAGTAGCCAGACACCAGGGCGATTAGAAGAGCGCAGCAAGGTGCGCTGCGCATCAGAGAGGCTTTGAAAACCAGTTTCATGACTGGCCAGGCTTCGATGTGACAGTTGTGTGTGTGTATCTCCTTGACACAAACCCGTCCCCTTTGTTTTTAATTCCCTGTAAGCCAACCACCCTCCCCCCTTCGAAATAAAGTAACTATTGTTTTGAGGCCATGTATTCTTTCTTTCTTAATTTTTGTTTAAAAAGGGAGATAACTGACAAGATAGCTGGGGTGGGGTGGGGTGTGGGAGGGCGGAAGGACAAGACCACATTGCTTATTGTAGCCACACTACAAATCAGACTGTTTGAATGACAGCCTTCTGTTGCTTTGGCCATCCTCTGAAGTGGAGTGGCTGGGTGCCCGGAGCCTCTTCTCCCTCCTCACCCCCACGTTCTTGGGCTTCTCGGTGAGGAGGATATGGAACTTGGGGAGGAGGTCAGCCGGTTGTACAATGGATGCAGCAGGGGTCTGTGCTCTTGTTGGGTTTACTGCAGCTGCACCAGATGCTTCATCATGTCCATTTGCTCCCCCATTAGCCTCAGCATTGCCTCCTGCCTCTGCCCTTCGTGCTCACTTAATGCTTTCCTAACCTCTAATACTGAATGCCTCCATGCATTCAGCTGTGCCCTATCAGTGCAGGAGGACTGCATGAGCTCCGAAAACATGTCATCGCAGTTGCGGTTTTTTTCGGTTTCCATGCAGCCATGGTAAGGCAAAGGGTACGCGGGGTTGGCTTCTTACACATAACATGTGGGAATGGTTTCAAACTGCAGCACCATCCTTTCCCATAGCAAGCAATGGGTTGGGTTTCACATTTAAAAGGAGGGACTGCAGTTTTCGGGTGGATGTCCATCACACACCTCTCCCCACCCCACCGCGTGGCTATTCTCCAGGATGATCCCTTTTAGCCAAGCGCAAACAGCCCAGCATGAATGGGGTCCTTTTACTGTTCACTTACAAAAATTCCCTATTTCAACCAGATGACCATGAATGACATCATTCTTCTGAGGCTAACACAGAAAGCTATAGACTGAATGTTGCTTGAATGCAACCAAAACCCAGGACCATTCGCTGCCATGCTTTGTGCTGCAATGATTCCAGAATACTTTCAGAATACCTCCAGGAGAGCTTCATGGAGATGTCCCTGGAGGATTCCTGCTCCATCCCCAGACATGTGAACAACCTTTTCCAGTAGCTGTATTGGCCACAAATGCATCCCAATTCTTCAGGGCAAATCAAACATTAAACACTATTGCTTTTAAACCCTGTACTGTAGATGCAAATGTGCACTCACCAGAGGTGCCTTCTTCAGCTTCGGGGTTGGGGATCCCGCCTTTGGAGGGTGTTGGCTCTAGGGTGATGAAAAGGTCCTGGCTGCCGGGGAGAAAGGATTCATCGCTTGCCTGTTGTGCGTTCTCCTCCTCCTGCTCCCTGTTGCGTGAGACTCCCCCCTTGCAGGTGTCCATGGACTGTGGTGGGGTAGTGGTAGGGTCCCCTCCTAGAATGGCATGCAGTTGATTATAGAAGCGGCATATATGGGGCTCTGACCCGGAGTGACCGTTTGCCTCCTTTGTCTTTTGGTAGGCTTGCCTCAGCTCCTTAACTTTCATGCAGAACTGCTGTGTGTCCCTGTTGTAGCCTCTCTCCAACATGCCCTGTGAGATTTTGGCAAATATATTTGCATTTCTTCTTTTTGATCGGAGTTCTGCCTGCACAGATGCTTCTCCCCATACAGCAATCAGATCCAGTGTTTACCTTTTGATCCATGCTGGAGCTCGTTTGCAATTCTGGGGGGGACTGCATGGTCACCTATGCTGCTGAGTTTGCCATGCTGACCAAACAGGAAATGAAATTCAAAAGTTCCTGGGGCTTTTCCTGTGTACCTGGCTAGTGCATCGGAGTTCAAAGTGCTGTCCAGAGCG
The DNA here is from genome assembly GCF_965152235.1 of Eretmochelys imbricata. Classification (NCBI taxonomy): domain Eukaryota; kingdom Metazoa; phylum Chordata; order Testudines; family Cheloniidae; genus Eretmochelys; species Eretmochelys imbricata. The sequence goes on from NC_135573.1 coordinate 194,132,924, forward strand.
GTCACAATGGAGCACTTTGGTCCCTTCCAACCCTGATATTCTATGATTCTATGACCGCTCCCGGAGGCCAATGCCATTGATTTGCGTCTGCACTACCCCAAATTCAACCCAGCAAGGTTGATTTTAGCGCGACTCCCCTCGCCAGGGAGGAGTACAGAAATAGATTTTAAGAGCCCTTTAAGTCGCCAGAAAGGGGTTGGTTGTGTGGATGCATTCATTTTAAAATCGACCTAATGCGGCTAAATTTGACCTAAACCCATAGTGTAGGCCGGGCCTTAGACTCCTGCCTTAAAGGAACAGACTTCTTCCTCCCTGAGTACACCTGGTCAGTTGCGCAATATTGCACCAAGAAAGTGGGTGATGGGAGGGTGGAATTCCTAATATCCCAGGTGATCAGTTTACACCCTAAAGCATAAGATTATATTACTCTTCTCTTCTTGTCTTGGACTGCAACTGTTAATAGCTATAGAATCATTTATACCTTTTTTAAATTTAGCTGTAATATTTCTGACCTTCTCCAAAAAGTTGAACAAAATAGCACTTTCTTTGCTTGCAATAGGATCTGAGGCATAAACCAAAAACCATGCAGCAGTCTGACCTCACATATGCTATATATATCATATGTAAGTAAACCTTGCCTCAAGACAGTCACTGCATAGAGACCCTATTTACTTTAGTGACCTCTAGATCTACAATGCCCTCAATGTGCATGGCACCAGACAAAGTCCCTGCTCTGAACAATGTCATGGGATTGCTGTTCATCACTAAATCATGCAGCTCCCACTCGTAACATTGACATTCCCAGTAGGTGGGAATGCTTAAAAAGAAACATGCAGCCTCATTTGCCCAACATACCATTTTTTTCTCAAATGGAAGTCAAAATAAATAGTAATTGTTCGAACACCAGTGTAAAAATGAGACTTGTTTAAATCCCAACCTATTAATGTCCACTTAGCAAAATAAACTGTTACATCTCTTGTAGGGGCTTTGGAGTTAATTCTGTTAAAGTCAGAGAGTCATCACTATTTTCTTCGCTTTCCCATAAAGACTGTAATATTTGCAAAAACATTTTTGTAAAATTTTTAAAAACAAATAAACATTTCTCAAATTAAGAGACTAACATAGGGCCAAATTTGGCCGCCTTTGTTCAATATTCTCTCTAAAGCCAATAGTGTGTGCATCTTAAAGGCAGAAATTGGTGTACAAAACTTTAAATATTAGAAAACCAGCTAGATGCAGTTATATTTTTTTTTTCTTGGGGGGGCGGAGGGATAGCTCAGTGATTTGAGCATTGGCCTGCTAAACCCAGGGTGGCGAGTTCAAACCTTGAGGGGACCATTTAGGGATCTGGGCTAAAAATTGGGGATTGGCCCTGCTTTGAGCAGGGGGTTGGACTAGATGACCTCCTCAGGTCTCTTCCAACCCTCATATTCTATGATTCGCATCCTGATTTAAAGGGACAGTGTCAACTTGACATCTAATCAATTTTTTAAAAATGAATTGAAAGTACTTTTAGGTACTACACCTGCCCCAAAGTCACTTTTGTTTTGTTCTTTACAATTTCCCTTCCTAGTTTCTTTCCTCTCCTGTGTTAGTGGGAAAGAACTATACAAACAGAGGGAGACAGCTATACCAAAAAGCTGCCAAATTGACAAAATACAGTAGAATCTCCATGTTACAAACATCAGAGTTACTAAATGACCAGTCAACCACACACCTCATTTGGAACCAGAAGTACACAATCAGGCAGCAGAGGAGATGACCTCCCTCTACCCCCCCAAGCAAATACATACAGTACTGTGTTAAATGTAAACTACTTTAATTTAAAAAAAAAAAAAGGAAAGCAGCATTTTTCTTCTGCATAGTAAAGTTTCAGAGCTGTATTAAGTCAATGTTCAGTTGTAAACTTTTGAAAGAACCACCATAACGTTTTGTTCTGAGGTTCTAAAGTAAAGAAATTGGAAAAAAATATTCTCTAATCCATTTAAGTATTACTTGTCTGAATTGTTGCATAAATTCAAACAGTTATTTTTAAAGGGGGGAGGGAATGCGGATCTTATACAAATTTAGAGTGCAGTTATCATTTTTGTATATGAACTGCTATAATCCAGCAAAGAAACTTTAACAAACAAAAGCATTCAAGACTCTGTAGCATCCACTGCTATAGTTTATCTATAATATGTACAATTTTCTAATACTCTTTACATCCTGAACTGAAAATGTATAATCTGTACTTGCTCATTATTTTATCATCTTTCATAGAGGGAAAGCATTTTATTCATGCACTAAAAATGTGAAAGGAGAAAAAATTTTATTTCCAGAATGTGTTAAACCTGTATCCTCAATTGAAGAAAAAAAATACAGAGGAAAACTGTCACAGAAAGAGATTAAATATTAAATTCCATAACATTCAACAAAGTCCCAGTCTCTCTATAGGAACTTTAGTATCAGAATATATAAGCACTAAACACACCTCGAATCAAAGGAGACTTGTGACGAAAAACAAAATTGGGTATGTGCCCTTTTGTGCTTCTTTGATGTACAATGAAGGCTGGAAAATCCTGTGATTCTTTCACTTGTACGCTCCACCCTCTGCCCCATCCCCACCCCAGGATACTCTTTGTACATTTAGGACCACGGGATCTGTTTTACTAGGAAGACTTTATAGTGACTAGACATCTAGTGAACTTACATCAGAAGAGTCAAAAGGGGACAAGAATCTTTTAGTCATTTTAAAAATACCTATTTAATATCAACTAAGCAACATTTTGGAAAGAGGGCCTCTTTGATAAAGATTAAGCCCCCCGCTCCAAACACACATCTCCAGCTAAGGTGTACGGACTAGCACTATACATCCTCAGAGTGCTCCAGTGGTACTCAAACAAGTTCAGGAATACCAGAATGGACATTCTGATATTTCTAAGTTTTTTAAAAGAGAGCATTCCTTAGTCACTTTCTGTATATCAGAGAAGTAAAAAAGGCACAGTTCCAAATTTGTGTATTTATTTAAGGTTAGTCACAATTACCAACAAGGACACTGCTTTCTGTTAATCTTCACCTCTGGCAACATTTTACCGTACAGAAAACAAATGAGCATGAATAGACTGTTTCACTGGTAATGATGTAAGGACAGAACAGGGTTGACGTGTAGTGATGTGAGGAGAAGCTTGTGTTATTGCTCTCTGGTCTCTGACTAGACAGAATTCAGAAATCTGCAGTGTGTCCTCTTGATTTCCTGTTGATGATGAACTGATAAGAGGAACAAGAGTTACTGAAACAGAAATTTTAAAAAATGACTAGTGATTTTGTGTGCCCAAATTAAAACACCTTAAAGTGCCCGACTTTCAGAGGGTGCTCAGGATTTTCTGAAAATCAAGTGACTCAAGTTGGGCACCCAAAATTGCTGTCACTTTTTAAAACCTAGGCCCCAGTTTTTGCATAACTGCAGAGGGTTGGTATATCCTTCCCTGGTGGCGGGACAGAGCAGGGTAAATTTTGCCAGCATTACTGACTTCAAGTGTAGAACTTAACCCATTTTTTTCCTTGAATATGTTTTCTGCTAACTTTTTTCTCTATGCAAGAGTCGTGGAAATTTTATTCTCTCATTCCTAAGCAGTGTAGGAATAGAGAGAAATTACTGAAAGGAGCTAGAGAAGATATTCATGAGATTTGCAAGTTTCCTATCTCAAAAAACAAAGTCCCACAATGCATAGTACTAAAAGCATAACCAGAAATAAAATAGCTGACAGTGATGCGGAACTAAAATACTTTAAATAAAATGGGTAGAAATAGTAATAGTGCCACTAAAATGTTGGTTGCCTAGGGACCAGTGCTCATGACCTGATTTCATTCAGTACAGACAAATGGAAGGCAGTTCTAACCAGTAGTGTGTATATATACTTGGGGCTTCAAAAGGTCTAACTTCCCAAAGCTGAGGAAAATTGGATGAAATTAACAGAGGGGAAAACTTGGATAGAAAAACACAAATGAAAATTTGGAATTTTCGAAAGAGATTAGATGCCCCAAAAGCCATGATTCCACTATCAAGAAAGAGGACAACTTTGGCTAAACCCATCCTGGTCCAGTGGCAAACTGAAGGCAGAAATTGGGGGGTGGGGGAGAAGCTATATATAACCAATAGGAAAAGGGGGAAATGTATAGCTATCAATATAAATTAGAAATTATGAAGATAGAAAACTGATAAGGGAAGCTGAAGACCTTGGGGAAAAATCTATGTCAGGGTTAAGGGCAATGAGTATTTTTAAGTACACTAGGAACAAAAGAGATCCTACCAATGGTACAGGCCCATTACTACGTGGAGATGGTAAAATTATTGTTAATGCTGCAGAAAAGGCAGAAGTGTTAAATATTTCTGTACTATATTTGAAAAGAATCAGGATGATGCAGTCACATAACTGGAGGATGATGAAGTACCTTCCAGTCCACTAGAAACGAAGGAGGATGTTAGACAACATCTAGTAGGGATAAAAAAATTTAAATCAGCAGGCCCAGATAACTTGTTCCCAAGAGTTTTAGAAGAATTGGCTGAGGAGATCTGTAGCCTGCTGATAACTTTTAATAATGAAATACTGGGGCAATTCCAGAAGACTGGAAGAGTTTTAAAATTTGCCAGTGTTCAAACAAGGCAAGTCAGATGACCCAGGTAACTATAGGCCAGTTAGCCTGATATCAACCCCTTGCAAGATGATGGAAAAGCTGATACAGGATTAAAGTGATACATTCATACATACAAGCTAATAGGTGACTATTAAAATTATGTACTTGAACACAGAGCTCTGGATATGTGTGTTTTAACAGCTATAAATTCTGCTAAACTGGTATTTAAAGCAGATTGGAACATAGCTTACAACTGGACACTTTCTTCTGTAGTGCCAATAAGGTAAACAAATCACCCAAATAAATGATCTCCACCAACAAGCTCAGCACCTTCTCATATTTTACATGCATATAATTTATATAGTTTGAAGGTTGCTCCACTGAAAAAGTTAAAGACCTACAAACTCAGCTCCTTCTCACTTTTTTTATGACTTAACAGTGGCACTGACTGCCAGATATACCACAAATTTAATTTTTCAGGGCCTTATTCTCTCTCTCTCCTCCCCTGCCTTGGGTATATAGAATTATAAAATCTAGGGCCAGAATGAACTTCAACAGATCATCAAGTCTGACCCCTGTTCAGAGACAGGACCAAGTAAACCTAGACCATCCCTGACAAATGTTTGTCCAACTGGTTTTTAAAAACCTCCAATGATGGAGATTCCACAGCTTCCCTTTGTAAGCCTGTTCCAGAACTTAAATATCCTTATGGAGTAGTTAGTTTTTCCAAACATCTAACCTAAATCTCCTTTGCTGTAGATTAAGCCCATTACTTCTCATCCTACCTTCAGTGGACGTGGAGAACAACTGATCATCCTCTTTGTAACAGCCCTTAACATATTTAAAGACTGATGTTAGGTTTCCTCTGTCCTCTTTTCTCAAGACTAAACATGCCCAGTTCTTTAACCTTTCCTCATAGGCCAGGTTTTCTAAACTTTTCATAATTTTTGTTGCTCTCCTCTGGGCTCTCCCGTTTGTCCACATCTTTCCTAAAGCATGGCGCCCAGAACTGGATGCAGTACTCCAACCGAGGCCTCACTTCTGCGGAGTAGAATTTACAATTACACCTCTACCCCGGTATAATGTGATAGGATATAACGTGGTAAAGCATTTCCCCTCCTCCCTCCCAGGCTTGTGCAAGCCTCGGAGGGAGTGGGGAAAAGTGGAGCGGCGGCTCACTCAGGGGAGGAGGTGGGGCGGAGGTGAGCTGGGGTGGGGTGGGGGCGCGGGGAGGGCTTCAGCAAGTAACTGGGGGGCAAGGGGGTGCAGAGGAACCGCTCCCCGCCCCAGCTCACCTCCACCTCCTCCCCCCGAGCATGCTGCTGCTCTGCTCCTCCCTCCCTCCCCTTGCAGGCTTGCTGCGCCGAACAGCTGATTCGCGGCAAGCCTTAGAGGGAGTGGGGAGAAGTGCAGCAGCGGTGGCATGCTTGGGGAGGAGGCAGAGCAGAGGTGAGCTGGGGTGGGGAGCTGCCGTTGGGTGCTCTGTACCCACTACGCTTTCTCTGTGGGTGCTCCAGCCCCGGAGCACCCCTGGACTCGGAGCTTATTGCGGCAGCGTGTCTGACTCCGACATGCTGCTCTGAGCAGTTTAAGGGGGCTGGGGGGGGGGGGGGGGTTTGATAAGGGGTAGAGGGTCTCGGGGGGTGGTCAGGCAGCGGGGGGGGGGGGGTTGGATGGGTTGGGGATTCTGAGGGGTCAGTCAGGGGGCTGGAAGTAGGTGGGGGTCGGATAGGGGGTGGGGCCAGGCTGTTTGAGGAGGCACAGCCTTCCCTACCAGGCCCTCCCTACACGGTTCAATATAACACGGTAAGATTTTTTTGGCTCTCGAGGACCGTGTTATATTGGGGTAGAGGTGTACCTCCCATGTCTTACATACAATATTGTTGTTAGTACACTTTAAAATTATATTTAGCCTTTTTCGCAACTTCATGTTGTTGCTGACTCAGATTCAGTTTGTGATCCATTGTATCCCCAGTTCCTTTTCAGTGGTACTACTGCCTAGCCAATTATTTCCCATTTTGTAGTTGTACATTTGATTTCCCCTCCCCCCTGCCTTCCTAAGTGTAGTACTTTGCAATTGTCTTTATTGAATGTCATCTTGTTGATTTCACACTAATTCTCTAATTTGCAAGGGTCATTTTGAATTCTAATTCTGCCCTCCAAAGTGCTTGCAACTCTTCTCAGCTTGGTGTCATTTGCAAATTTTAGAAGCATACTCCCCAGTCTGTTATCCAAGTCATTAATGAAAATATTGAATACTACTGGACCCAGGACTGACCCCCTGAGGGAACCCACTGATATGCCCTCCCAGTTTGACAGTGAACCATTGATAACTGCTTTTTGAGTTAAATGTCATAGCTCTATTGACTGCAATTGAGCTATGACTATTTATACAAATTTGAGTATCGGAACCCAAATCTTCATTTCTCACATAGCTTGATTTTTATTTTACATATATTCCCCACCCCCAGCAAGGGAGGATGGAAAAATATGCTTCTGAAGTCACACGGCCAAAAGGACTTTTCTCAAACTCTTCTAAAACATTGCTCTTGAACAGAAACCGAACACGTTTTTCATTGGAAAATGTGGTGATTAAAATGTTTGTAGCATTTTAAAACTTTCATAGTCTGACAACCCTAACTACTGCACTTGCTACCAAGCAAACGACGGCAGTAATAGATGCAGTAGTCAGTACAGCTAAAAGAAATGAAATGCTTTTTGCTATATGAACTTCCAAAATTCTGCGCTGAATGGAATAGGTATGCTTTTTGCCTTTTTAAACTGATATTGGACTCTGTAAAAGTAGTGTTGAGCTTGTTTCAAAAGTGTAAAACTGAGGTTCTTTTTTTTTTTTCCATGCTGCTATTTTTCACCATATATTTTGTATCTGTTCCCAGGGCAGAATGAGAAATAATGTGTAAACATTACAGTAAACTTTAGAGCCCTAATGTCTGGCTTTCTTTAACTTCTAAATATTTTTGCCTCCATCAGTAGGTTCTTAACGTTGTAGTTTTAAAAACTATTGTAATCAGTCACATTCAGTGTCAATATTGTTTGTGCATATGATGGTGGGATAGCATAAGAACTTGAAGAAATCTATTTGTTCCCTCTTAGAGATATAGCTACATGCAAACACATATTTAAAAATATACAGTTTCTACAGAGAGACAAATCAAAGTTTTCAATGAGAGCTGTGAGGCAAAAAGGCACACTTTGGCTTCACCAAGAGGACACTTTTTAAACACAAGTTAAGAGAAGGCTCCTCAACTACTATTTTCACTGAATTTTCCTTGTGGCTACTACATTCCAATGCTTTTGTCTGTGCCTGGTATTTTGGAAATTTTGGTGAGGGGAGGTAGGTGGGTGGGGCATTCTGGAAGCTGGTCAACAGTAAGGAAGGGAGAGCTGGTGTGGGAATTGTAGAGTCGGGTCAGAGTTTAACTTTAGTGGCCATTCATCAGATGCTGATTGATTGCTGTGGAATCCCAGGGGACATTTAACAACATCTCCGCCCATCCCCCCCATACCCTTTGAAAACAGATGGACCAAAAAATGGGGAGAACGACACCCAGTAATTCTGCTGTTGTAAAATGTTTTTACAGTGCACTGTACAGCCTTTCCTGAAGCAATCACGTTTATTGTCTTGCTGTCGTATTTCTTGGGCTCCTGCGGCTGTAAAAGATGAATAGCCCTCTGATAGGGTTCACTGACTCTGTTTAATTTGAAGTAGGCTGCCTTTATTGTTTTGTGTTTAAAATTGTATGCCACCAATTCACGGAAATATTTTCTATTTGGAAATAATCAACCCATGGTTAACTTATTTTGGAATAAATCACTGTTAACCATCTTTAAAATCATTCCCATCACCACCTTCCTGCCTCTTTCTCCTTCTCAGGATGATGTATTTTTTTGAGGGAGCGTCTTAAAATATTAAGTGTGACAAACTGGAATTCTCAAATTGATAAGAACATTGTTACTCTTCCTTTTTACATATTTCATTTCTGTCTTTCCAGTAGTCTTCCAGTTAACTGACTAAAATTGCCCAGAGTTTAACAAAGTGGAGAATGGTATATTTAAAAAGAAAAAATAAAATCTTATTCCTTAACTATCTCTACAGCAGAACAGCCTAGTAATAATTACAAAACCAAACGGTAAATGCAGTAAACATAATTCATGTGATCCCTAATTAATTTTTTTTTTTAATTCAGGAGGAAAGGGGGATCTTTAGCTCCAATTTTCCTCCTCTACACTTCCTGCCCCAAACAAGATGGCTGTTTATTTCTGAGGCTAGATTCACAAAATATTTGTTCTTAAATTGGGGAATTGGGGATGAATGGGCAGCAGTTAATAACGCTATCATGGCTTAGAGATCGTTCCAAAATCCTATCCGTTAAATTACAATGTGGCAATCTGCCCCTGCCCTTTCATTATCTGTGTATCTTCAAGTGGGACAAAAAATGAAGTCTCAAGGGAAAAAAAACAATCTTATGTCCTTATGGTTTTTAAAAACAAGAAAATAACAATTTAAGTGGAAGGCACCCCCAAATGTTAAATATACATCCAGAAAGAGAACTTTTTGCAAGGTAGCTACATACGTTTGGTTTTAGGGGATGTGGTTGAGTGGGGGAAGAACTTGAAATCTTTTGAAACTTGTCTGAGGCGAACCTAAATTCTGTTCTTAAAAATGAATACATTTTGCCATGATAGAATGCTCTTCAGTAATGGAAGATTAACTTTCTATCCTTCTACAGATTCTGTTTTTATTAATCTAAGACTAGCCATAATTTTTTAAAAAGATATATGATGTCCAATAATCATGAGCCAAACCCTTCCGATTCTGCTACTCCAGAAATGGGAATTGGGTGGGGGGGAGGAGGAGCAGATTTCTCTACAAATTTAGTACATATTTGCCTGCTTGAAACAACCCTTATATATATCTTTCTACTGCAAGAAAAAACTGCAAGGTCTGTGTTTGTTTGGATCTTAATCCTTCCCGATTAGAATCAATATAAAACTTTATTCTGAGCTACAGATATCACAGTTTGTTAGATTTATTGGGCTCAGGTGGCCCTGTTTAGTAGTGGGTGGGGGGGAAGCAAAATGAACACCACCAAAAACAAAAAAGGACAGGAAACTTGGCTACTGGCCCTGAACTTTGGGGCTGGGTTAAGAGAAGGAGACTGTGAATAATAAATGATGGCAGTCAGTTTTCTTACTCACTAATTCATTGTGGAATTGGCTGTGGGTGGGCATGGCACTATGCTTCTACGCGCAGAGCCCTTCTGGCGCAACTCCCTTCCGTCACCCAGATAGTACGGAAGGGGACAGTCTGGCCCTCTGATTCTTTGTGGGTACATTGGGGTGTATACAGACTCTAACACTCAGATAAATAAAGAAACCAGTGCAGCTAAACTGCCTCTAATATGTTGCATTATGTTGGATGAAGGTATAAGAATTAAAACTGAAGTTGGCTCCAAAAGAGTAATGCGCTTTTTGTCTTTTTCAACTTGTGCTTAGAACAGGGGTTCTCAAACTTCATTGCAATGCAACCCCCTTCTGACAACAAAAATTACTTCATGACCCCAGGAGGGGGGACGGAAGTCTGAGCCCACCCAAGCCCTACTTCCCTGAGGAGGGGCCAAGGTCAAAGCCCCACCCCCACCGCTCCAGGTGGGGGACCAAGTTGAAGCTCATGGCTTCAGCCCCAGGCCAGGGGGCCTGCAACCTGAGTCCTGCCGCCTAGGGCTGAACCAAGTCTAAGCCAGCCCTGGCGACCCCATTCACCTTGGGGTCCTGACCCACAATTTGAGAACTGCTGGCTTAAAAGATTCTAGCAGGTCACCTTGAAGTTAACTACCCTTCTCTATCCTCCTCCAGCTGCCTTTCAATGTCTAGTCATCTTCGTTGCAGAGTGAACATATGTTGAGGTCTCTGAGGGGGTATAAAGATAGATACAGCTTTTTTTTTTTTTTTTTTTAAAAAAAGCTTAACTTTAATAAAGGGTGGTGGAGCTGGAGTAAGCATGGTCATATTAAATGATGGTCCCCCACGCCCACTGATTCTATTTCTCTTGTAATTAAATCTAGATTGCAAAGCCTCTACATACATCACCTTAGAACAGTGGTCCCCAAACTTTTTACCTCCCTCCACCCTTGTCCGGGGTCACGGCTCTGGGAGGGGGGAACAGGATAAGGGCTGGAGGCTGTGGGTGGGGGCAGGAGCAGAGCCGAGGCTGGGGCCCCGGGTATGGGGCCGGCATCTGGGCCTGGTCTCAGGCCAGAAGGGGGCTGGGTGGCTCTCCCTGCCTGCCCTCCATGGGGGCTGGCTCAGGCCTCTGCCGCACCCCCCAGAATTTTCCTTCTTTTCCCCCTTAGTGGGGCGCGCCCCACAGATTGGGGACCTTTGCCTTAGAAACTTGCCAACAGCCTTCTCACTTGAATGAGAAGGTTGGTTTTTCAGTTCTGCCTTAAGACTTTATCATGTTCGCTATGTAATCTGCATATCTAAAATAAAATTGTCATCTTTGTTAGTTGGTTTCATTAAAAATGTGATTACTTCATTTGCATCCATCAGGAGAGGGAGGGCAGGAGTGGGTTGATTGAGCAACTGCTTGATTAGTTTCTCTGTCTGTGGCCTGAATGAGTCCTACATTAGGCATTGTATTCTGAGCAGCAGCAGCATCTGGATCTGTGTGACAGGACAGTTCCCTGGCCTTTGCCCTAGCTTTGCTTCTGGCATTAACTCTCTCAAACAGCTAATGACCGGTTTAACTTGCTGCTGGGCTCTTGCTCATATGATCGCCATTTTCTTTTCCGCTGTCGTCCTTGATAGTGAGATGCATAATCCATGTTGCATGTTTTTAAATAATATCAGATTTGTTCGACTTGACTTTGATACCTTGCGTGGCTTTTCATCCCACCCCCCACCCCACCCCCCGCCCTGTAGTTTAAAAGTTGGATGGACCAGCAATATTTAATGTATGTTCTTTGTAAACTTACATTGAAAATACAGCACTGCAGGAGAAAACTATAATACGGTAAACTGACTTACCACATTATGCACAAAAGGAATTTTCTACTACAGGAAGAGGCACCCCTTCCAAATTTAATATTTAGAATTTAAAGCAGCTTGATATTTTCCAAAACATTTAGAATGTTGGAGGTATCAGTCTTGTTCAGATGCTACTAAGGATGCTTTAATTTTTCTAGCAAAACAGTCTGTGTCCAGAAATGTAACTCATTTTTTTTAAAAGGTTTTGTTGAAAACCTCCTTCAAAAACTTATCCAGAAATAAAGATGAACTACACGCACACAAGCTTGTATGCTGCCACAGATATGTTTCTGCATAATATAAAATGTGTCCACGCCAGGTGGAGGAGTGAGCCTGCTTGCCTGGCTTATTATGATCAATAAATGGAGTAAATTTTAGGAAAAGGAAATCAGGATGGTAGTCTCCTTTCCCTTGCACCCACCTCCAAAAAAAAAAATAAATCAAGTTGGTACAGAGAATGTTGGTTGCCGTTAGATTCGATTGCCTTGCCTGCCACCCCACCACCACTCCACGCTCAGACGAACATTACTTGGTTCTTGTTTCTGTTTTGCTCTTGGTCATTCCTATGGAGTAGGTTAAAACTACTAGTTAAGGATGGTGGAAAACCTGTACTTATGGTATAAGACCTTACTTGCAATGTACAGTGGATTTGGCTTTTCAACAGCGTTTTGGATTTTCTAGGACTTTTTATGATCTCCTATATCAAGAATGATGTGTGTAGGTATAAGAGTTTTAGATTTCACTCTGAACTTTCTTGTTCTTAGGTTGTTTGGTGGTTTTTACACTCCTCCACAGATCTGTTTTCAACTGATTTCTTTAACTTCTAACAAAACACAAATCTGTATAGGATGCTACATCTGTGTACCACTTCCCTCTGTTGGATGGAATGCAAACATGCAAGCAGTTACTGCTAGTGAATAAATACATGATATGGCGTATGCAGAGTTTTACTCTGGAGTGAATGGGGGTTTGGGATCTGGTTTAGTTTTATTAACCAACATGATTCCATTTGTCTTAAAAATGTGGACAAGCTAATCTTTAAATTCTGTAACTGACTTACAGTGTACAATTTCTTCCTCCTATTTCCAGTTTCTTCCCAAAAGTTCCACTGACACTGAAAGTCCTGGGTGGCACAGGAGACCTGCCACAATTCTTGGCTTTGACACCACCTTTGGTGGTGATGGCAAGCTTTTGCATCCAGTTTGCCTTGAATGTTCTGTCTTGCAGATAGACTGAAAGATTAGAGAGAGGATTGTCCTTGTTTTTTTGCTTGATGTGCCTAGTGCAACAATAGTACAGTAAATTTTAAATGGCTCAGTAACTTTATGCAATGTTTGTATATGCAAGAAAAGTTATCTGAAACATGCAATAGGTGACATAGCCAAATGGGTAAGTGTTGGCAGATGGTTTCCGTTCTTGAGAGAAGGGTGGGATGGACATCCTGGTATTGTATTGCAAAGAAAACAATCACACTTCTATTTTATTTTTGTCCACGTATGAGTGGCTGCTTTCAAGAGGGATCGGTTTTCCTCTATAGAAGCTATTGTGAACACTTTGCTTATCATTACTACCCATAATATCTCTTATGGTTAAGATACTTATTTTCTTCTGTGGGTGGTTTAGTGTGTCATACAATTTTTTCTTCTGTGTCCTTTCCAGGTGCTGCATTTCTACTGTGACACTTGTTCTGTCCCTATCTGCCGGGAATGCACCATGGGACGACATGTGGGTCATAGCTTTATCTACCTCCAAGATGCCCTCCAGGATTCCAGAACCCTCACCATTCAGCTGCTAGCAGATGCTCAACAAGGACGCCAGGCTATTCAGGTAAGTCGCTCACCTGGATAAGAAAATCTTCCCTTTTTGTCTACCACCAGCTGTGCTGCTGCTAATTAATGTCCCCTGTGTGTGAAGGGCAAAAAGCCTCTCCTTTCAGTGTCCCCTACCCTCTCCCTTGTTGCGCTAGGTGATGTCTTTTCATTATTCAGGAAGGGACTTCCTTGTCAGCAGCAAAATCAAAGGAAATGCCAACACACTATGCACATGCATCTTTGTTGCATCATCCTTTCATAAATAGGGACATCATGCTGTTTCCACATGAGACCGTGCACAGTTTGACATGTAACTTGTTCTAGGCTCAAAGTTCTGATCTTGTAAAGCCCTCTTGGTTTGGAGGTGGCACATGCCTCATTGCTGCTGTATAACTGCCAACAACTATCTCCAGCTTTTCAGAACACGGACTGTCTCTTAGTATGGCTCTGACCAGTGCCTAGCACAGTGGGTCCCCAAGCATGGTTGGAAGTTTTGGGCAGTGTAACATGACAAGTAGTAAGCATCAGCTACTTGGATTAGAATGATTAGAATTCCACTCTGTGTGGGTGAGTGGGGATCTATTACAAATATAACCTTCTCAGAATAGGAACACGGATGAATTTAAGCAGAGAGTGGGTGAAGGCATTTCTGCATTCAAGGATCATAAAGCATTTTGTATGCAAGGTGTTATAGAATTAAATAGTGCCACTTCTATGGAGGAATGCACCAGCTGTTCAACAGTGCACAACAAATCTAAATACGGGACAAGGATGGAAGAAAATTGCCATACCCCTTCAAACGACAGGAAGAATTTTGGTAGGCAGAAAGGAATTTGACCAGATATACAGGTAAGGACCCAATTCAGCCATTCTTACTCTCACTGAGTAGTACCTGACTCTGCAGATAATTCTGCTGATGTCAGTAGAACTTCTTGCCAAGTAAAGTACTGGTCAGCGTGAGAAGCAGGACAGAATCAGGCCCTAAACTACTATCTTCTCCAAAGTTGTAATAAACAACACCTCACTTATACAGCACTGCCCACTTTCAAAGCTCTGCAAATATTAATCTTCATAACACCCTTGTAGGCAGTATAGCCAAACTCAAACATTTAAAAAGTCATAAATCAGACTTTAAATCAGATCTTTAAAATGCAATTTAAACCATCCTCCCTACCTCCCTGAAAATTGAGTGCTTTTGATTTGCTTTCTGTTCTGTTTTGTTTAGAGTATATTCAGTTCACGTTTTCATGTTTTCCTCTGGAACTCTGAAGGCTAGAGAAGATTTTTCTTTTAAATGAAAGCTTACACATAATCATTTGTCTTCTGTAGCTAGGACTTTAGGTACCACACCAAATATTGTGAGACTCTCAATAAAATCAAGAGATTCAGTTATTCTTGGTAGTTTTATTTTGTTTGTCCCCATCTTACAGATGGTAATACCGAGGCTCTGAGGATAAGTTGAATTTTCAAAGATGCTCTCAATTTGAGTGCTTAACTTTAGACATTTAGAACATGATTATCAGAGGTGCTGAAAATCTACAGTGTGTAAGTGAGACTTCATTTGGAGCTGTTGGCGCTCAGGACCTTCTGAAAATCAGTCCCTGGATTTTTGCCGTTGGGCATCTGAAATCCTCAAAGCACAAACTTTTATGAATGCCATGAATTAGTAGCAGAGCTGGGATTATCATTTTGTATTCTACTTCCGAGCCGCTTGGCCTGTGGAGTAAAGCTGCTGCGTTTCCTTCTGGAGAGCACAGCTCTTGTCTAAGATATCAAGGGGAGAAATGCTTAATGCCTTCACAATAAACGTACAAAAGGAGGATAACCGCTACTTAATTAGAAACTAATTAAAACTCTTCAGTTTATTTTAAATATTAATGAATATAGCTTAATTAAAGGTAAGTTAAAAGTAAGGACAGAAACCCCACCCTAAATGCAGCTGGTGGCTGAGGGTATTGGAAGGTTCTTTGAAATCTGGGTGTGCGGAAAAGCCATGTCTGGTTCAGCACCTGGGTTAGAAGAGAACTGGTTGCAGTAATACTGTGAATAAATATATTCTGCATGTTCAACTCTCAGATGTTCACTCCGATTTTATATATTCCTTCTGTTATAAGGAACACAGGTTACAAATCAGAGATTGTTTGGTTTATGTGGAATTAATTCTTGATTTATTATTTTTTTTAGCGCAGTAGCACCTAAGAGCCCTAGTCATGGACCTGTGCCCATTGTGCTGGATGCTGTACAAATGCAAAACAAAAATACTGTCCCAATCCCAAAGAACCATATGATCTAAATCTGTTATAATTCTTTTAACCTAAAAATAGACTATTATGTTTTACCATCTTGAATCTAAGTAAACTGAGTAGCAGCATGAAGTATCTTTAATCCTCCCCCTCCCCCCCCAAAACAAACAAACAAACCCACCCAACAACAAACGGACTAGGGTGGAGCAGCCAGAGCATACCAGTGAATCTTGACATAAGTTAGAATTTTTAAAAAATTAAAAAAGGTTGATATTGCTTATTCAAATCACTATAGAGGCCTCAAGGTAGTATTTCTTTCTGTTCCTTGTTTAAAGCTATTGTGTGAGGTTTTTATCTGGGAACTCTTTGTAATTAAACACACACACATCCCCAAATGGAGCTACAGAACAAACAATATCACCAATTTGGAGCATGAGAGATACCTGGCAGCTTGCGTCTGTTATGGAGATACTAGTTTGCAGCTCCATAGTTGAGGATGAGCTTTGCTTTTAAAACAGGAATTCAAAACTTTGAATGAAAAACACTATATTCTTTCTCTGAGGATTTATAAGTAAATCTGTTCAGGAGCTAAAATTAATTTTAAATTAAGGCCTTTAAGAAATTTAGCACCTGGGTATCAGACTTCTTTAGTCTTTAATGATCTTAACTGAATAACAGACTCTTAAAACTTTACATATGATTAAAACTCACTGAATTCTTTGTATAGGCTAAAAATCAATTAATTATTTTTATGATTTTTTTTTTTTTTATGGCTGTTCATGTTCATAAAAAAAAAGTTTTTCCTGCCATGGAGGCTGGTACAGAATCTTCAGGGAAGGCTACAAACTGCCCTCTTTAAAAATGGCAGCCATTTTCTATTGTTCTCAATGCTACTGAAGCCACAAGGTACCCTTGACAAAAGTGCTTGCCAGAAGCTGGGTATAAGCAACGGGGTATGGCTTACTTGAGGATTACCTGTTTTGTTTATTCTCACTGAAGCACCTGGCATTGGCCCTGGTTGGAAGACAGGATACTGGGCCAGATGGAACATTGGTCTGACCCAGTATGACTGTTCTTATGTTTTTATGCTTGCTACATCATTCCCCAAATGCTCAGTGTCCTACGCATAGTTGAGGGGAATTCGGCTTCACTCTCATTGACAAAAACAGATGACAGGCAGCCATTTTGAAGGAGGGCAGACATTATTTGAGTTTTTCTGAAGATGTTATGCTCCAGCCTCTGATAGATGAACTTTGTTATGAAAAATGACGTAGAAATCACGACACTTAACTATTTCTTTTCAAAATCACCCAAAGGGTAGGGGAAAGGGTGAGTTTGGCCTGAGAGGGAGGGATGTGGAGGGCAGGAAAGGGATGGAAATTGTTGAAATAAAGCCACTTCTGCAGGCCAGTATGTTCTCACTACTTTGTGCTACTCCAGAGTAGGGTGGAGTAGCCAGAGCAAACCAGTGAAACTTGACATGTTAGAATTTTTTTTAAAAATTTAAAAAGGTTGATATTACTTATATTCAAATCATTACAGAAACCACATGGTAGTATTTCTTTCCGTTCCTTGTTTGATAGTAATGTGTGAGGTTTTTGTCTGGGAACTCTTTGTAATTAAAAAAAAAAAAAAAAAAAAACCACTAAGATAGAGCTACGTTTGAGAGTACATATCATCAGTAATTTTGAGGTTTGAGTGATGAATCACTAATTCTATCTGGTAGAACGTCCTCTTACCAAGGGCTACAAATTGGAGCCTCTTAGCTGCTGCTGCTGGTCATGAGAGGAGGGATTTATGGGTTGGGTTGGGTTGGGAGAAATTGGATGGGAGACTAGTTCCCTGCTGTGCCATAGGCTTCTTGTGTGACTTCGAGCAAGTCGCTTAGTTTCTCTGTGCCTTAGTTCCCCAACTGTGAAATGGGCTAATACATCCCTACCTTTTAGGGGTGCAGTGAAGATAAACACATTAGATTGTGAGGCTCTCAGTATAGTAATTGTGGGCCATATAAGTACCTAAGCTAGAAAAATAAAGAACAAAACATAAATATGATAATTAAGCTCTTGGGCAGCAGCTGTCACTTTTATGCTCACACTATGAGTAGCACAAGAAGTACTACTACAACATAGATATTAAATTGTAGGCTATTTCTTCCTCTCCCAGTTTCTGGAGGCTCATTCTTGGGGGGTTGTGCACTGTAGTCCTCTAAAAGACACGTGAGCCAGAACACAAAAAATCATTGGGATTTCTGGAGCTCAGAGGTGGCTCACCTAAAGCTTTGTGCTCATGTAGGGTCTAGTACGTCACAACTCCTTCCAGTCCTGCTTAAGATGTCCGCTTTGTTTCTGAGGCAAGAGTTGTCAGATCTGTTCCATAGAAACCATGTAGAAATATTTAATGTGCCCCAAGTTTGAGTGAAGGGGAGGGTATGGTAGCTAAAAGAACCTCAGTAGTACAGTAACGTTGAATGTCTTCAAGCTGGCCTGCACAAGGGTCTGTCTGTTAGTAAGTAGATTATTGTTTTTTACTTCTGTTGATGTTGATGCTTTATTTGCACCAGTTGGGATGATTGAGTAGCAGACTGTGCCTCTTAATTTTTTTAAAGCAGAAATTAGCCACATGCAGTGCCAATCTGCAAAGAGTTATGTGTATTAGACCGTATGAACTGGAACCGTAAACCCACTGAACATTAAACCCCACCAAATGAGGGTAGACTCATCCCCACCCCCGTATTCACTCACTATACCCAGCATACTGAACATAGCCGTTGTGTGGATAACTTACCCTATATCTCGATGTCTGTACTCTGACCGGTTAAACTTTTCCCCCAGTCGGGGAGATTGCAGATTATTATGTGATCCTTGCTCCACCAGCTCCTAAATCGAATTTTGCACCCCTTGATAATCTGTACCTTATCCCCTGACAACCAGAAACTTCTGTGCTTGAACTCAGTACCGTTTCTTATTTCAACATTATCTTAATAAAATTATTATATCACATTCACCTTTCTCCTCCTAAATCTGCCTCATTCCTTTCTCTGCTTCTTTTACTTTCTCTCACCATTCCTTTCTAATTTTTTTCCCACACTTAAAACAGCTGGCAGAAGACACCTAATTCCATGATGAGTGAAGCTGTTAATGACTGTTCAGGACTGGGGAAGCACAAAAAGTGTTGGATCTACAAGATCTTGTAAATGTGAATCCTACAAATAATTCAGAACTGAGGGAAAAAATGTATATGTGAAATTCAGAGGGGGAGGGTCAAGCTGAAAGGTTAGTGATGCTGCCACACAGGAAAGCCAATTATGGAGGAGAGATTTTTTTCTTCCAGCCCATAAGGGAATCGAAGCTATGGGTTCCGCACATGGAATAGGGAATGCTTCCCACATCTCTAGCAAATCTATGTTGACAGGTCCAGAAAAAGCTGCATCCAGACCTTGTAGACTAGCTTGGTTGAGTCTCTTTTCTAAAACGTTGATACAAACTGCTTAAATGACTGGTTTTTGAGACTAGTCGAGTTGTCTAGTATTTAAATAGCACAGGGAGGGCTGTGGAGGTGACGTGCTCAATCCTTGGAGGATCAGTTCATGTTCCTGTTTTAGCAATCCCGCTGGTTGGTTGAAGGATTGGTGTTTACAGGCTTTAAAAGGAATGTTGCCATGACATTGGAACTTAAGGATAGATAGAAGTGATAGGTTTCTGCCATGTTGATGAACTTTATGTAAAATTTTCCAACTTCTTAGAGAAGAAAAGATAAACTGTGCTCAAGTGGGGATAGGAGTTAGGATATTGAGCCCCCTATGTTGAGATGTCTGGAAAGCATGCAGATAACCCCAACTGGAAGTTTTGCAGAAAGGGAAATTTATTTGAACTCTCTCTGAGGTTCTGGAGGAAACTCAGTTAAAATCTGAAAAGGATGTTGTAAATGAGTTAGTTCAGTCTGCTGCTCCTGCTGACATGCATCTCAGGGTATGTCTAGACTAGGATAAAAGAGGTGTGGGTTTTAAAAAAATGTGTTAGTGAACTTGTTTGTAAAACCCTATCTCAACAGGGCAAATTATATTTTTAATAGATGTTTGAGGTGGGTATTAACCTGCCATAGCATTGGCCTCCAGACTAATATGTTAAAATACAATTTACGCCATCTACAGTGGTTTCAAAACATGTTGATTCAAATAAGTTGGATAACGAGATTTTAGGAATACACTACCTTGTTTAGCCTGGGCAATCCCTTAGTTGCCTTTGCTGTGGTGTTTGACAGTATGTTGTTTAAAAGCTGAAGACTGTAACAGGTCTGGGTCGTTAGCAGGACACAGAGGAAGTGGTTCTGTTATCGTCCAACATCAAAGACTTCAGAGTTGGTGGTAGGCAGGGCCATTAGGGCAATGCCTTTTTGTCTTACTGAAATAAATTGAGAGGATTGCTGAGGGGATTGCCTGTTGGCAAGGTAATAAGTAGCACCCAGCTAGGAAGCAGATGGGGTGGAGTCTGACCATCTAACACTTAAGAAATTAAAAGGAATCTAGAAAGACCAAAAGCAAAACATATCAATCTTCCCCTTCCCCCTTCTCCCACTCACCAGTGAGTCTGGAAGGCCACCCGAAATCTTTTCATGCTTAGCTTCCATTGATAGGAACTTAATGTTAGAGAGATGTGGAACAATACGCTAGTTGGTGGGGTTTTGGGGGAGAAAGGGATTTTTATTTTTTTTTTATTATTTAGCTGTAATTGATGTCTTAGATCAGGGGACATAAATTGTAAATCTGAAAACTCTAAAATGCTGCTGCCAATCCCTTGATGGAATAAAATGAGACTGATTTATCAGGACAATATTGTCATATCAAACTGAAAAAAGTTAGCAACTGTATTTAACATAATTATAGTTTGATAGAGAATTGTCTGCACCACCGCTGCTGCTGCTGAACTGATTTGAGTATTAATGTAGGCAAGACAACATTGTTCACCAGCATTGTTGCCTAGATCTACTCTGAGCTTTGTCAAATGACAAAGGGGTGAATATGCTGGTGCCCTGTCAGATCTAGTGCTCTCACCAGTGAAGCTGCATAGTAAATATCCAAAAAAGTCCAATATTCTCAAGGCCTGCTGGGTGTATCTTTTTTTTTTTTTAACCACTGTTTCTACACTTCTCCTTAAACTGTCTCGTTTGCAAGGACCTGCCTTGTGCAGGTTCTGCACTAGTATTAAGCTAGTTACTGTATAAGAAAAGGGTCTTTATTTCTAAGTTTTAAGATGTCATGGACTTGTGTGTGTGTGTGTGCGCTGTAAAAGGGCATTGCAAACAATAGCGATAAACTTTATTATAGGTCAGCCTGTATCTGGTCCAAAATATAACTTTTTGGCAAACTGGAGCTCCCTATAAAGCCTAGGACAAATAGAAACATGTCAACAATTTACAAATAAATCCACTTGAACAGCTTGTTTTAACTACCATCCCCCATGCGCTGAGATCCTGAAACTGACACTGATTTTGCCAGTGAAACTGGTTTGGTTTTTTTATTGCCCAAGCTAAAAGAAGTGTAAAACTGTAAACACCATAAATAGTGTCAGATCAAACAGATTTACTCAAATCACTCTTAGATTTAAGATTTTATTTATAAAAGTGGTAGAAATGTTTGTTTACCACATATGATATTTAGGTTGATTGAATCCCTTCAAGTATTTAATATTCTTCTTTGTCCCGCTGTGTTTGCTAAATTCCTTGAATTAAAAACTTGGGGTGGGAAGAGTGTCAGGAAAAATCAATGTTGCTAATGCTGGCGTTTCTGGAAATTGCTCATGCCTAAAAGTTTCTGGGAAAAGCTTATATGTAAAAAATGCAAACCAAAGTTGTCTGCTTTTTGCTCTAAAAATGGAGCTTTGTTACTATTTCTAGTCTGCCAGTTTTCTAGCTTTTTTAGCCTTATTTCCATCAAAACTCTGCGTTTTTGTTTTAGTCCCCCTTCCTTCAGCTCCCCTCTCAACTCAAAAGAATCTCCCCTCCCTCCCCCAAACAAATAAAAATTTCCATCTGGCTGGTCTCTGGCCCTAGTCTATGTTGAAAACTTAAACCAGCTTAATTAGGTGGATTTTAGGAATAGTTTTTAGTTAAACCCAGTAAATATTGAGCAGAGACAAACTGATACAGCTCTGGGTAGTCAGTTTTTACTTGGGGAATATCACTGGATAGGGATTGGAGTAGGGACACATTGGAAGCAGCACTAACATCCCAAATACCAGCAAAGCAATTGGAGCTTTCAGTTTTACCTTAATTTGACAAAGTATTAAAAGCCAAAACAAATCCAGAAACGCAACTTGTCACTAGTTGCTATATATAGCATCTTTGCTATTTTAACCCATCTGTTTAGCCCACTTGCAAATTAGATTTAATCTCATAAAGGTGCCCTCTTTCGCATTGTTGCCAATAGTGATGGTCCCAAAGTTCACTCACTAAGGGGCTTCTCTACACTGGCACTTTACAGGGCTCCAACTTTCTCGCTCAGGGGTGTGAAAAAACACCCCCTGAGTGCTGCAAGTTTCAGCACTGTGACGTGCCACTGTAGACCGTGCACCAGCAGTGGGAGCCACGCTGGTAGCTATTCCCCTTGTGGAGGTGGGTTTTTTAGCACTGGGAGCTCTCTGCATAGCCACGTTAAACTGCTGCCGCTGCAGCGCTTTAACGTTGCTAGTGAAGACGTGCCCTAAGATGCTGCTTCCTGACAGCACAGGGGAGCTACCATCTTAGTTGAAGCCAGGTTGGCTTCACTTGTGTGGGGAACAGTGGGAACCAGTAGCTGAAGAAGACACTTTCCATTATGAAGAATTGCAAAAAAAAATGTCCATTAATCCTAAAAACGTCTCAAACTATTTGTTGCACCAAATCTATTCAGAGGAGTGGGTAGGAGGAAAGCCTGTGGTGAGGTGGGCATGTGCAGAAGGAAATGGGGAGATGGAAGCGGACTGCTTTGCTCTGCGCCAGAGGGGGAGAAAGCAGCCACGTGGTGTACTGGTGAAATTAGCCCTTAAAGCTAAAGTAAAAAGGCTTAAAGATGCTGCTGCTGATCTCCAAACCATTAGAAATACCACATGTAACATTCTCTTTGGCATTCTTGTTTGATGTTCATTTCTGACATTTTAAATCTTTTACAAAAGGAAACTTCCCAGACAAAACTTGCTTAAATGGACTTAAGGTGAAGGATATATAGCTGTAGTTCACGGAATAAACACATCACAGGGGCTGTTGTAATCCTCCCTAAAACAAGCATTACTAATTCAGGATTCAGAGTTAGGGTCAAGGCATAAATTTAAAAGAAATGTAAACATATTAAAATTTGGAAACGCTGTAGTAAAGGCATTTAGAACACTTAACTCCACCTGTTGTGACCTCATGAGTCAAAAATGAAAAATCAAATATGTTTTTTAGAAACCAGTTGAATTTAATCCAGACCAGCAAATACCATAATATACTAATTATAATTGTACATTTGTTTTGCATGGTGTCATTATAGGCTAGAATTGAAGTTACTTGGAAATGCACAGTTAAGACACCTATACCTTAACATGTTTGGATTCTTTCTAAGTTTCCTGGTCTTGTAATGCTTTTTGTGATGTTAATTATGACATCCCTGTAAGGATTTTACTCTTGAGTTACTGATATATACTTTCAACCTTAACTCTATTTTAATGTATTTTTTATATTCACAGATAACATTTACATTAGCCAGATCCTTGGCTTATGTAAATTGGTATAGCTACATTAATTTCGGTGGAGCTATGCAGATTTACAACAGCTGAGTATCTGGCTCTTGAGTGTTACATACGATTCAAAAGGGACTGGAGAAAATCCGTGTCTTTGAAAGATGCAAATTGTTTTCATGTAGTTTGTCAGTGGGATTATCAAGTAGTCCTTTTATGTAGATTTTAAATGGCATATCTTTCTGTCAAATCTTGGAACAATAGGGGAAGAATGGTTCTAAAAAGTCAGTCATTTTTTATGCTACTGATATAAAAAATTAAACCAGTCTGATGGGAAATAATCAAGATGGAACTGTTTCTGAAAATTTATACCAGCATTTGGCCCAGTTTCTAGCTTCTAGTATATTGATAGGAGACCAGTAAAAACTTGATGCAACATAATTTGTTATAGCTTTTTTATAATGATTGGATACGGTTTTCTTCATATATTCATCTTGCCTCCTAAAGAGTGGAAAACAGATGTGCTCTGAGCTATGTGTTTGAATGATCCTAATTGTACACTACACACAGTTCATAAGCAGATCTCTAACGTTCCTTTTGTCTTTAAATAAATGCACCTCTTTTATTTTGAGTGTCAGTCAGTTTCTAGTTTCTTCCGGCATCCAGCTGTGCACCCTTGCCTTTATATCACAGTGAATGTAACTGATAACACCCCTTTAATGTCAAGACATCTCTGAAGTCCTAGTCCTATGGCCTCTGGAGTGTCACAGTGGTAGACTGTCTCATATTAAATTGCAGAATGCACTTCCTCAGTGTATGTAGTCTAGGCAGAAGATGCACTTCTCTGATAGAGCCTGAAGTGTCCTTGAATGCCTCTGATACCAGTTTGCTGTTCCCCCTTTTTGTGGCAGCACCACTGAGCTCCACTCTGGCTACGGAGTGTAGGAACTGGTTGAGCAGGTCTGGATACGTTGTCTCACCTTGGAATGGAATGTTTGATTCCAGTATTACCCAGTGGGCTCCTTAGCCCAGACCTTGCCTCTCACTATGTTTGTATATGCCGGGGTGTTTGTATAGCTCAAGTGCTTTGAAAATGTAAAATGTTGTCTGTGTAAGTACTAAGTAATTATTCCTATTAATAATAAACTGAAAAATTATATATCCTCTTAAAAGCTCCCAGGTACATGGAGAATAAAGACTATCCCAACAGAAGCTATTGCAGTATATGTAATAATACGCGCTTTGAAATCTGAAAGTATGAACAATACAGTATGCCCGACATTTCCTCTAATATTAGAGTTCTGTACGCTTTGCACAGTTGCTACTGTACAAGTAGGTTTGTGGCAGAGAGCTGGCAGGGTTGAAAGGTTGCTGGCAGGAATAGCTCAGTGATTGGCAGTGTTTCAGTGCTACAGCCATCCTTCATTGAGACTATTCTCCCTTCCACAGTCAGCTGGGGTTTTGTAGTGACTGCTTTTTACACACGCACACGTTTTATTTGTATGTGGTGTATTTTAAGGTTTGGGCTATGAAAACAGGAATAAAAAGACAACAGAAACTGAGGCATGTCAAATCCTGAAAGAGCAGTCTTTGTCTTTGAGCACTACATTTTCATCATCTAGGTAGATCACTCCAAAATAACTAGAAATGATCAATACAATTCAATAAAACTTCATTTTGGGACTCTCTGTAGGAGGAGATGTGTTGGCCTCAACAGTAGAGTATTCCTGAGGTACTTACTGAAAACCAAGCTGAGAAAGAAACTGAACCCTGAAAAGAAGACAGATTTAAAAATGGATCTTTGAGGCTGCCTGAACTGTGATTTCTAGAGAAGATGGAAGTGTCAACACACTGGGTAGCAGAATTTTGTCTATGGAGAGCTAGGAGAGTTTGATTCAGATAGAGTTAAAAAGATTTCTACTTGAACTGGATAATTAGACCACAAAATCAGCCTTGTTTATGTGGAGGATTCATTTTGTCTTGGATTTGTTCTTTGACCATCTTGAGGAAAGGTAACCTATTAGAGGAAAATACAAAAAGCCAAATTTATCTTAATGATACACCATAAAAAAAAAAAAAACCCACAAGGCTCCTAGCAGTATTAAAGTGACAGGTTTTAAAATGAGATTACCTCTTGCTGTAGCTGGTGGAGCTCCAGATCAATTTAAGAAACACTCACCTTTTCACTGTAGCAGAGGAAGCTGATAAATATTTAGATTACTTGGCCAATCGCAGGTGAGGTAGAAGATGAGCAATTCATTTTGAACACATCAGACTAGGACTGAATTAATCTGGGTCTGCCTCCATAGCTTCACATGAGAGTTATGGACGCCTTCTGCTGAGCACCTGCTTTCAGATCCTCTTTAGTTTTGTTGTTTGTTTAAATGTAAAACTGGAATCATCATCTTCTAAACTGTATTCAGTTGGCCAACGCAGCTTACAACTGAGCCGGTTCTTAGTTCTCAGAGGCCATTTGGAAGGCTGTCTAAAGCAGACTCCTAAGAGGAAATAGAACTTGCTTCTCATCTAACCCACATATTCCAGCCCTTTCATTAAAGGGGAGCTCTGTCTTGCTTCTGGGGGAGACCTCACAGACCAGCAGACTGTGATTACAGGAATGAAAATGGGTTACTGCCATCTCCATGCATCTTTCTCAGAATCCTTCTCATCACTCCATTCTCGCTGAGGCTGCAGTTCCTTGACCTCATCTACTGAGCCACAGAATCTCTACTCTTCCTACAACACAGGCTATTTGTTAATTTGGTCTAAGTCAGGTGTCAGCAACCTTTCAGAAGTGGCATGCCAAGCCTTCATTTATTCACTTTAATGTAAGGTTTTGCGTGCCAGTAATACATTTTAACATTTTTTAGAAGGTCTCTCTCCGTAGGTCTATATATTATATAACTAAACTATTGTCGTATGTAAAGTAAACAAGGCTTTCAAAACCTTAAAATTAAAAAGCTGATCTTACACCGCCGGCCCGCTGCCAGCCTGGGGTTCTGTTCACCTAGGCTGGCAGCGGGCTGAGCAGGGCCTGCGGTCAGGACCCCGGCTGGCAAGGGACTGGCAGCCAGAACCCCAGACCGGCAGCAGGCTGAGCGGGGCCAGCAGTCGGGACCCCAGACAGGCAGTGGGCTCAGCCTGTTGCTACTCCGCCCGCTGCCGGTCTGGGGTTCCGTCCGCCATCTCCTGCCAGCCAGGCTGTCGGCCCTGCTCAGCCCGCTGCCAGTCTGGAATCCCAGCCCTGCCCACATAGAGTGGGTACCTACCTTCTCCCTGGTTCTAGCCCATTCTCTTCCTCTCTGCACTGAGCTGAGGGTGGGAGAGCACTGAGCACAGGGCTGGGGGTGAAGGAGCAGGCTGGGGGCTGGGGTGTAGGGTCTGGCCAGGAGCTAGAATGAAGGAGGGGGCTCAGAGTTGGGGCAGGAGGTTTGGGTGTGGAGTGCTTACCTGGGCAGCTTCCATTTGGTGCAAGGGGTGCAGGAGCTCCTGTTTGGTGCTCAGGGTAGGGGTGGGAATGTGGGGGGTGCAAGAGTCAGGGCATGGGCTGGGTATGGGTGGGGGGTGCAAGAGTCAGGGCATGGGGTGGGGGGGGCTGGGTATGTGTGAGGGGTGCAGGAGTTAGGGCAGGGGGCTGGGGGTATGTGAGGAGGGTGCTGGAGTCAGGGCATGGAGTGTGGGGGGTGCTGGAGTCAGGGCTGGGGTGGGGGGGGTGCAGGGGTCAGGGCAGAGGGCTGGGAGGGTGTGGGGGGTGTGTAAGGGTCAGGGCAGGAAGCTGGGGTGTGTGGGGGGTGTAGGGGTCAGGGCAGAGGGCTGTGGTGTGTGGGCTAGGGTCATGGGGGTGCTCCCAGCCCCCTACCCAGAGCGGCTCACGGCAGGGGGCTGGAAGGGATATCATAGAATAGAATCATAGAATATCAGGGTCGGAAGGGACCTCAGGAGGTCATCTAGTCCAACCCCCTGCTGAAAGCAGGACCAATCCCCCAATTAAATCATCCCAGCCAGGGCTTTGTCAAGCCTGACCTTAAAAACTTCTAAGGAAGGAGATTCTACCACCTCCCTAGGTAACGTATTCCAGTGTTTCACCACCCTTCTAGTGAAAAAGTTTTTCCTAATATCCAACCTAAACCTCCCGCACTGCAACTTGAGACCATTACTCCTTGTCCTGTCCCCTTCTACCACTGAGAATAGTCTAGAACCATCCTCTCTGGAACCACCTCTCGGGTAGTTGAAAGCAGCTATCAAATCCCCCCTCATTCTTCTCTTCTGCAGACTAAACAATCCCAGTTCCCTCAGCCTCTCCTCATAAGTCATGTGTTCCAGACCCCTAATCATTTTTGTTGCCCTTCGCTGGACTCTCTCCAGTTTATCCACATCCTTCTTGTAGTGTGGGGCCCAAAACTGGACACAGTACTCCAGATGAGGTCTCACCAATGTCAAATAGAGGGGGACGATCACATCCCTCGATCTGCTCGCTATGCCCCTACTTATACATCCTAAAATGCCATTGGCCTTCTTGGCAACAAGGGCACACTGCTGACTCATATCCAGCTTCTCGTCCACTGTCACCCCTAGGTCCTTTTCCGCAGAACTGCTGCCTAGCCATTCGGTCCCTAGTCTGTAGCGGTGCATTGGGTTCTTCTGTCCTAAGTGCAGGACCCTGCACTTATCCTTATTGAACCTCATCAGATTTCTTTTGGCCCAATCCTCCAATTTGTCTAGGTCCCTCTGTATCCTATCCCTGCCCTCCAGTGTATCTACCACTCCTCCCAGTTTAGTATCATCCACAAATTTGCTGAGAGTGCAATCCACACCATCCTCCAGATCATTTATGAAGATATTGAACAAAACCGGCCCCAGGACCGACCCCTGGGGCACTCCACTTGACACCGGCTGCCAACTAGACATGGAGCCATTGATCACTACCCGTTGAGCCCGACAATTTAGCCAACTTTCTACCCACCTTATAGTGCATTCATCCAGCCCATACTTCTTTAACTTGCTGACAAGAATACTGTGGGAGACGGTGTCAAAAGCTTTGCTAAAGTCAAGAAGCAATACATCCACTGCTTTCCCTTCCTCCACAGAACCAGTAATCTCATCATAGAAGGCTATTAGATTAGTCAGGCATGACCTTCCCTTGGTGAATCCATGCTGACTGTTCCTGAGCACTTTCCTCTCATGTAAGTGCTTCAGGATTGATTCTTTGAGGACCTGCTCCATGATTTTTCCGGGGACTGAAGTGAGGCTGACTGGCCTGTAGTTCCCAGGATCCTCCTTTTTCCCTTTTTTAAAGATTGGCACTACATTAGCCTTTTTCCAGTCATCCGAGACTTCCCCCGTTCGCCACGAGTTTTGAAAGATAATGGCCAATGGCTCTGCAATCACAGCCGCCAATTCCTTTAGCACTCTCGGATGCAACTCATCCGGCCCCATGGACTTGTGCACGTCCAGCTTTTCTAAATAGTCCCTAACCACCTCTTTCTCCACAGAGGGCTGGCCATCTATTCCCCATGTTGTGATGCCCAGCGCAGCAGTCTGGGAGCTGACCTTGTTCGTGAAGACAGAGGCAAAAAAAGCATTGAGTACATTAGCTTTTTCCACATCCTCTGCCACTAGGTTGCCTCCCTCATTCATTAAGGGGCCCACACTTTCCTTGGCTTTCTTCTTGTTGCCAACATACCTGAAGAAACCCTTCTTGTTACTCTTGAAATCTCTCGCTAGCTGCAGCTCCAGGTGTGATTTGGCCCTCCTGATTTCATTCCTACATGCCCGAGCAATATTTTTATACTCTTCCCTGGTCATATGTCCAACCTTCCACTTCTTGTAAGCTTCTTTTTTATGTTTAAGATCCGCTAGGATTTCACCGTTAAGCCAAGCTGGTCGCCTGCCATATTTACTATTCTTTCGACACATCGGGATGGTTTGTCCCTCTAACCTCAACAGGGATTCCTTGAAATACAGCCAGCTCTCCTGGACTCCTTTCCCCTTCATGTTAGTCCCCCCAGGGGATCCTACCCATCCGTTCCCTGAGGGAGTCGAAGTCTGCTTTCCTGAAGTCCAGGGTCCGTATCCTGCTGCTTACCTTTCTTCCCTGTGTCAGGATCCTGAACTCAACCAACTCATGGTCACTGCCTCCCAGATTCCCATCCACTTTTGCTTCCCCCACTAATTCTTCCCGGTTTGTGAGCAGCGGGTCAAGAAAAGCTCCCCCCCTAGTTGGCTCCTCTAGCACTTGCACCAGGAAATTGTCCCCTACGCTTTCCAAAAACTTCCTGGATTGTCTATGCACCGCTGTATTGCTCTCCCAGCAGATATCAGGAAAATTAAAGTCACCTATGAGACCAAGGCGTGCGATCTAGTAGCTTCTGCGAGCTGCTGGAAGAAATATGCCCTGATTCCCGCCCCGTCCCCACCTCTTCTCCGCCTCCTCCCCAGAGCAGTGAGCATATTGTGGCTCTGCTTTTCCCCCTCCCCCGCAAGGGCCATCAGCTGATCCGCAGCAGGGAGGGAGAGGAGGAGGGGCAGGTACCCAGCATGCTGGGGGAAGAGGTCGGGGGAGCTTGCCTGCTCTGCAACAGCAGCCTGCAGGACCAAGCTTCTTCACCCTGCCCCTGTGGGGGGCGGAGAAGAGCGGGCCGGGGCGGGCAGGATTTTTAATGGCACACTGCTGCCTGCCGGGGTCCCGGCCTGGGTTCGGCAGCGGGCTGAGCAGGGCCAGCAGCTGGGACCCGGCACGCAGCAGCATGCCATTAAAAATCAGTTTGCGTGCCGTCTTTGGCACGTGTGCCATAGGTTGCCGACCCCTGGTCTAAGTTATCCAGGCTTTGAGAGGCCAAATTTAGGTGCCTGGAACTTTAATATCCCATTTTTTTGCAGTTTCCTTTTAAAAGTAACTTCCTCTCTGCTCTTATCAGGGAGATCTTCTACCAGTCAGGAATATTGCTCCCCTTGTCTTAAATGTAGATGTTCCTTACCCACATTTATAATCAGATTATAGAGTTCTAGCATGACAGTCTTTTATCGAAAGTGATGTTCTTAAAAGTTCCTAACCCAAGTCAGATTTGATCCAGATGTCATAAGATTCTATTAACAACTTCCCTACCAGCCCATCCAATGACCATTACCACAAGACACTCTACTTAGTTTGAAGCCCCTACTAGATAGACAGCTACTTACAACACTTTTTCTCTATTCTGTTTCTCAAGATTGCATTTCTGAGGATTATTAGCCTCAGCTGTCAAAACATGAGGTCCTAGCCGTACAACCCTAGTGTATTGCAACTTCCATCTTCTGAAAATGCTGATAGTTTCACTTTATTAAATATAAAACAGGAAAGTTGACTACACTTGTGTCTAGAGGACTTGAAGTTTCAGTCTCTATCAAACACTTGCTCATGTCTCTTCAGTTTTAAAGTGTCAATAGACTTAATTTTATTTTCATGTGCAGCCACTCCTTTCTCCAAGTTGATTTATTTTACTAAGTCATATATAAAAAGTATTGCTGTCTACATACAATTGACTTGCATAGAAATGGCATACATTAGTACAGTAGTTCCCAACTTCTGAGGGTCACAGCTCCCCTTATCCCTGTCCAAGCCCCCACCCAGCCCAGGACTGGGAGCAGGGTTGTGGCTTGGGAGTGGGGGGGCAGGGGGAAGAAACACAGACAAGTGTAAGGGGGCTGAGGCTGGGGCCATAGCTGGGGGTGGGTCTGGGGCCAGGGGCTGAGGTTGGGGTTGGGAGCAAAGCCACAGCTGGGCTGCGGTGGGGGCCAGTGGCTGGCCTGCGGCAAAGTGCGGCTCCGCTCCCAGCCTCTGCTCTGGGCCAGGAATAGGAGCTGAGGCTGGGGGTGGGGCCGGGAGCCAGGGACAGCTGGGGGTGGGGAGGGGCTGGGTAGCATTCCCTCCCCACACTTGTGGAGACTGGGCCTGGCCCACTGCATTCACTCCCCCCCAGATGTTCCTTATTGCCCTTCTGTGGGGGCATGCTCCAACTTTGGAGACCTCTGCATTAGTGGAAAACAGAAGTCTTACTAGAAGACTAGATTTGTATCCTGTAGCAAATGCATTGTTAGTCTAAAATACTTGGGGATCAGAAAGTCATTTTGGATTCTCAACACACATGTCTAAAGGATGTAGGTTTGATATTGGACTTAATCAACATGTGCATGCTGGACCAAATTGTACATTAACTTGAATCCTGTGCAACTGCAGTGGTATCAGTGGGGTTTCACAGGCTATGCTGGCGAAGAATTTGGTCCTATGTAGTGAATTTTGTATAAATTCCAGCATCTAATATGTGAAACTGACATGCACTCGGGAAAACTACATGAAAACAGCTGCCTTGAACTTTGTCCTACAATAGCATTATGAGAGCACAGTTGACCTATTTCTGTTCTAGTGCTGGAGGCATTGGGTTAAATGTAAGAGCCATCACCTAATGCAACTTTAATTGGTTTGACTAAGCAATATGCGTGTCCTGTTTATTCTCCAGCTGAGTATTGAACAGGCGCAAGCTGTGGCGGAGCAGGTTGAGATGAAAGCAAAGGTGGTGCAGTCTGAAGTCAAAGCTATGACATCTCGACATAAGAAGGCCCTGGAAGAACGGGAGTGTGAGCTGCTGTGGAAGGTAAAAAGCTTTTTATATAGGTATAGTTAGCTGTTCTAGTTACTAACAATTAACCTTTTAAGATGGAAATCTGATCTGTCTTTAAATTAGAATAGGGCCATATTATGATACCCTTGTGTTGAGTTGTATTTTGAGTGGTATTTACAATACAGGTAGTCCTATTTTAAAATCAATTTGAGGATTAAGGTATTTTCAACCTGAATGAGAATGGTAGAATGTGGCTCATAATAAATATATATCCATGGGATTCGAAATGTGTACTTTTAAGAACAAAAATGTACGGTCACAGAGGAATGGATAGGAAATGCAGTAGCCCTGATTCTTGCTGGATCTGCAAATAGAGCTGGCCAAAATACAGGATTTCTGGTTCGCAGAGAAATTGTGAAATTTGGTTTCTGTCTGATTTCTGCATGGCCCTGCAGCAGCACAGGGAACAGGGCTTGTTCAGTTATTAAACAGACGAATTCTGACTACTTCTTCGAGTGATGGTCCCTATTCTATTCCATGGAGGATTAACGCATGTGCACAGTGCATCTGCAGCTGGAGATTTTGAAATTAGTAGGGTCCGTTGGTCCGTGCTGATGCCTTGTCTTGCCTCATGGTTTCATCCAAAGGTGGGGCAGACCAACCGCATTTCCAGTTCCTTCTCGCCGCTGCATGGTCTGGCCCGGAACTATTAGTGTCCTCTTGTGTGTGACGCACTTAACAATGTACAATTGCATGTCTTGTAAGTGTAATAACACATGTCCACACTTCACCATTGCAGAACTTCTTCCTTCATCTGTTAAACATATAACTGCAGTCTTCAAACGCTATGTACATTGACCGTATGGACACACTGGCTGAAATTTCTGAATGTTTGCTTGGCTGCATTACTGATGGTGGAGTAAACTCTGCAACAATGAAGTGATTACACATTTCATTAACTTTACAAGGCATGTGTCTCTTGCCATTAACATCTTGAATGGATTTCTAAAGTACTGAAGAAAAACATATATATAAACTGAAAAAAAATTGTCACTCTGCCTATAAATCCTATTATGCCAGACACTTAGTGCTCCCTGTGACTGGAAGATGGGACAATTGCAAAGAAAGAAGACTATTTTTAGTTGTTAATAATGACCTTTCTTTTAAGTAGCAAACTAATGCAGCAAAACATCATGGCAGAAGTGTTTGTTGCTTTTAATTAAGGCTATATTTGTCAGAGGAGGGGCCAGTGATTCTCAGCAGGTTCAGTTTGCAATGTGCATCCACATTTCCCCTAATTATTTTCCTCACATGGACCACATCTTCACAGAGCGTTTGTCCTGCAGACCACTTCCCCTTCCGTTCATGATCTCTTAACATCCCTGTGGCAACTACGCTCCAATTTTATGTAGGAAACAGTGGTGCAAGTAAAAATCATTTCTTGCACTCATGGGAGGGACACAAGGAAGGGTACGTGACCTCCCCACGTGACCCTCCACGTGACTCCTCCCAGCCCGGGGCCCCCACGCTCTTCCTGTCCCCTCCAATACCCCCCTTACCTGTCTAAAATTTTACAACTGCATCTGTTTAACAGATGCAGTTGTAAAACGATGCTTTGGGCCCCTGGTGCCACCTGTACTTCCAGGTGTCATTGAGGATCCAGCAGCACCCCAAATTGAAAACTTCTTAAATGAAAGAAGGATAGGAAAGACAATCACCCCACTTTCCCTTAACACACTATCAGTTCTTCCCTTATGTCCAAACTAAGCTTCTGCCAGCTTGCCTTTATCTAAGTATTGCTCTCCCCCGGCACTAGGAAAGCAAAGATGCTGCACGATCTGGGTTTGATGGAAAAGAGGCATAGAATTGTGTGTGCCATGTATTATTTTCTTCAGCATGACACAGGAGGGGCAATCAAAATCAGCCTGGCAGAACATGCATCAGAACTGTCTCTGGACAGATAAACTAAACTGTGTCATGGTATTGTACCCAAACATTGCATTTTAGTGGGAGATTCAACTTCCTTTATAGGAATAGAACAGACTCCTGAACCTCTTACCACAAAAGTGGTCTATGGACGTGCAAATAGTAAGAGTTTCAGGAGTCTGTCAGACTAGTTTGGCTGCAAAGAAGAATTCTATATACACTAGGGACAACACCTGATACCTGTCAGGCTGCAGAACTGGGCTGACATCAGAATCCAAACATCCTCTGGTCAGTGCAAGCAGAGGCATTCTTCTAATGGTTTGGACTTGATGTGATGGAGTATGAATGTCATGGATAATTCAGACCAATGGGGAGAAACAGAATCAAAAACACTGTTTAAACACCTTCCTTCCCCCCAGCGCTCCCTTCTTAAGGGCTTGACCAACTTAACAGCACAATGCATATGCTAACAAACTTAAACAAAGCCTTTGTTTAAGTTTGTTAGCATATGCATAGGCTTTGTTTAAGTTTGTTAGCATATGCATTGTGCTGTTAAAACCATATAAAGAATGAATGCCCTCCCTAGCCATGTTCTGCTCCTTTAAGGAGCAGACCGCAGCCCCAAGTCTTTCGGGTACCCCCTAAAAATCTCTTGCCGATACTGCGTACTGGAGAGGGCTACCCTACTTGCACTACTGGTAGGAAAGCAACACTAGAAAAATATTTCTGAACTATTAGCTGTCTTTTAATATAAATGTAATGGGTTTGTTTTGCTTGTTTTTAAGGTGGAAAAGATTCGTCAAGTCAAAGCCAAGTCCCTTTACCTGCAAGTTGAAAAGTTGCGTCAGAATCTAAATAAACTGGACAACACTATTAGTGCAGTTCAGCAGGTCCTAGAGGAGGGTCGTAGCATGGATATTCTCCTGGCTCGGGATCGCATGCTGGCTCAAGTGCAGGAGCTGAAGAACGTGAGAGGCCTTCTACAGCCACAGGAGGATGACAGAGTCATGTTCACTCCTCCTGACCAGGCTCTGTATATGGCCATTAAATCAATGGGGTTTGTCAGCAGTGGGGCTTTTGCTCCTCTGACCAAAGCCACTGGGGAAGGTCTCAAACGTGCACTACAGGGCAAAGCGGCCTCCTTCACAGTGATAGGCTACGACCATGATGGTGAACCACGCCTTTCAGGGGGCGATATGATCTCTGCAGTGGTGATGGGCCCTGATGGAAACTTGTTCGGTGCAGATGTCAATGATCAGCAGAATGGAACCTACCTGGTCAGTTACAGACCACAGCTTGAGGGAGAGCATCTAGTCTCTGTCATGATGTGCAACCAGCACATAGAGAACAGTCCGTTCAAAGTCATGGTAAAATCTGGGCGCAGTTACATTGGCATTGGACTACCAGGGCTTTCATTTGGCAGCGAGGGAGACAACGATGGCAAGCTATGTCGCCCCTGGGGAGTTTGTGTAGACAAAGAAGGGTACATCATGGTTGCTGATCGCAGTAATAACCGCATTCAGGTGTTTAAGCCCTGTGGCACGTTTCACCACAAATTTGGCACCTTGGGTTCCAGGCCTGGTCAGTTCGATCGCCCTGCTGGTGTTGCCTGTGATAGCTCGCGTAGGATTGTTGTGGCTGACAAGGATAATCATCGCATCCAGATCTTTACATTTGATGGGCAGTTCATTCTGAAATTCGGGGAAAAGGGAACCAAGAATGGGCAATTCAATTACCCGTGGGACGTGGCAGTCAACACCGAGGGCAAAATCCTGGTCTCTGACACGAGGAACCATCGGATTCAACTGTTTGGACCTGATGGTGTGTTTCTGAATAAATATGGCTTCGAAGGGGCACTCTGGAAGCACTTTGATTCTCCAAGGGGTGTGACTTTCAATCATGAAGGCCATCTGGTAGTGACCGATTTCAACAACCATCGCCTCCTGGTCATCCATCCAGATTGCCAGTCGGCACGCTTCCTTGGGTCAGAAGGCACCAGCAATGGCCAGTTCCTGCGCCCACAAGGCGTGGCTGTGGATCAAGAGGGGCGCATCATTGTGGCTGATTCCAGGAACCACCGAGTGCAGATATTTGAGTCAAATGGTAGTTTTTTATGCAAATTTGGCACTCAGGGAAGTGGCTTTGGTCAGATGGACCGACCTTCAGGTATAGCTGTCACCCCTGATGGCATGATTGTTGTGGTTGACTTCGGAAACAATCGAATTCTCATCTTCTAATCTGTGCTATCTGAATTAGGAAGAAACTGTCTCAGGGAAATTCTTTTTAAGAGAACGAAAAAATACAACGTTAATTCAAACCTACCTCATCTTTAATTTTTTACAGATGAATGTACTTATCCTTTCTGCAGGGAGTGATCCTGTGAAGTTATAAATTCTATCTACCTCATTATCTTTTGTTCTCCTCTCTTCTCCCCCACCCCCACCCCCCCGCAGTAAGTTTTACCTCTTCCCCACATGGGGCATCATGCACCAACATGTGTTGCTGAACACATGAGGTGGGTGCATGATGAATTCTGTAGACTAAGCCAAAAAGGCGCACTCTAATTTTTTTTAATGGGGGGGGGGGATCAGTAGCATTAGATATTTGTAGAGGATTTATGTTCTTGATCATACTGTGGTTTTGTGGGGGGGGGTTGTGGGGGGTTTTTTGTTTTGTTTTTGTTTTTTTTTAAATGCTGCTGCAGCAGAGAACTTTTTCCTGTTCTCCATTTTATACCTCAGTGTGTTTGATTTATTGTTCAACATAGTGTCTTGTTCCCAGAAGACTTTGATCTTTTTGTGGAAGTGGGTGAGGTTCGCTAGTCAGGAAAAGCAAGTTTGCTTTTTTGCATATGTGTTTTTGAAAAGTGCAGTAATCCTACAGCACAAAGTGAAGCCCCTGTGAAAATGCACAAATTTCTTGGGGAAAAAAATCATTTTTGGTGACTTCATGTAGTTGTCATAAAAAGTTTAATGAAAAAAGCAGGACTTTCTGTAATGTGTTCTCTGTTCTATAATTTCTTTATAGCCCTTTGTCTGATTATTAGCCACATTTTAAAAACAAGGTTCCATTCTTCCTTCCATCATATGTATGTCACTGTTATGTGTATCGATGCCTGTTGCATCAAAACACGGAAGATTGAACCCTGGAGTTAAAATTTGTTTCATGAGAAATGTCTGTGGGGTTTTTTTTGTTTCGTTTTGTTGTTCCCATAAAGGCTTTAGTTAGAGGAGTAAAGATTAATAGGTTTGTCAGGACAAAGTAAATTTTCCCAAAAATAAACATAAAGCACAACTTTGGAAATTCAGGGTGCATTTCAGAGAAGTCCACATTTTTTAAAAAATCAGATCACAAAACCAGTCAGTGACATCAGCTGAACTTTTTGTTTTCTTTTTCCCTCATCCCTCCCCTTTATATAAAAAAAAAAAAAAAAAAAAAAAAAGTTGGATTGAAAGGATCGAAGGACATTTTTTAATGTACAGGCATTCTTAATGGCACCTGGTGAAAGGTAACCAACATAGGGAAAAATGGAGCCATATAAAGCTCTGCATCATCATTCCTTGACATCACCGAAAAACTGCATTTAAAATGGGGACAGTGTCTAAAAACTAGATTAGTCAGATTCTTTAAACTCCATAAACTGCAAAATTTAGCTCCAATGGGGATAGGGATTTCTTGTTTTTCTGAGAAGCTGAGATCTTGAGGAGGGGCTTTGGTTACCAAGCCACGTGAATTTTATTCCCTAGTGGATTACAGTCCACATTTCAATAGCTTGCATCTTAATATGTTAGATATTGATGTTGACATGGACTCTTGAGAAATTGCCCTGCCTTCTGGATGGGACTGTTATTGGCAAACCATAAAGGCTAATATGGGGGATGGAGAGATTTTGCATTGTGCAGAATTGAAGAGTTCATGCATCAATTAGGTTTTTTTTCCTCTGCAGTGGTGTAAGATTAGTGTTATCAATTCCAGCAAGAGAAGAGCCCTGAAAGAGAAGCAAGGTTATTAACTAAAAGCCTGAAGAAGAAAGGGTTCATCTCTTCTACCAGCCACCACATACACAAGCAACCTGAAATATTGAAGGACTCTTTCCACATTAATAAGAAATTTCAAGGTGCACTTTCACTTGCTTCCACTGCTTTCTGTATTACCATAACATCTCCAAGAAATTAATTTCCTGTTTTTAGAAATCCTAATAATTTGTCCAGACTTATGACAGCAGCCACGTAGGAAGGTGAGGATTTTAAGAGGTGGACAATGAAGAGGGAGTCAGTGAGATCACAAGAACCCTTTTAAAACCGGAAAAAAAAACCAAAACCCTAAATTATACAGGATAACGTAACTGTGCTATTTTCAGCTAACACCTCATGAAGCAAATGCTCAGCAATGGGCATAAACTGGGTTTAATTTTAGGGATAGTGTTAAAAAAAAATCCAAGATAATCTTTTAGAGAGATTTGTCATTAAACCTGTATATGACTCTTCAGAATTTGTGTGTAAGGGAAAGCAAATTACCCCTTTTAGCTTTCACAACCCACTTTCCTTCCTTTTGTGGTAGCCTGTGGAAGCTGATACTGTTTGTTTGTTTTTGTTTGTTTGTTCTGTGTTTTTTGCTGAGAGAATTATTTGTAACTTGGCTGTGAAAACAAATTAGACTCAAAGACCTAGATACCAAAGATAACCGGTTGAAAGCTTTAATTTGACAATTTGCAGAATACTTCCATTTCACCTCTGTTTTACTAAAAATGCTTGGCCTTTTTACCTTGACCTTTGTGGTTGTCACTGCTGGATTATGCCAGAAAAGCTATTATGCTTAATGCTTACTGATGGTGACCTTTTGTATTTTCTGTTCTCCCTGTGTGGCCACCCCAGCCCCCAGGCTTTTTTTTTTTTAATTTTATTTTTTTAAATATAAAGTGTTTTGGGGCTCCTGACATGCTTTGAGTTGAATTGCAACAAAATTCTTCTTGTCTGTCTCCATCCCTATATTGCATAGAGGTGTGAGGGCTGGTGGAATTTCCATTGACCGTCACTATGTCATATGTTGCTGCACAAGACTGGAGAAGGCCACAAGCCTGTCTTTATTTGGGGGAGGCACAATGTCTTTCTTTACAGTTGCTGTTTACTTAATTCACTGGATCTGCTTACAGCACAAACAAGACTATTTGACTTTGAAGTGTTTCACATCACATGTTGGGAGGCTTTTGTTTTTAAAAAACGGCTGTATAGCTACCCAAACGATTTCCTATACTGTTACTGTAATAGATAGTGCTAAGCACACTTGTTCTCATTGAAAAATATTAGTGTAGCTTATAAAATGAAGTGCTTATAATACGATGAGAGTAAGTAGTGTAATATTATAGGGAAAAGTTTAATGCCAACATCATATGTCCCATAGGGGCTTGTTTATTTGGTATATAATTGGTAGGATTTCAAATCTGGCTCAGCGTTTGTTCTATGTATGTTCATGGACAATTGTTGGATAATGCCTCCAGTGTCCTGATACATGTAGAAAATAAGCGAATAGACATACAGGAGAGGAGTGTAGGAAAGGTAAGCAAAGGTTTGACGCTGGGTTACAAACCCCTGCATTTTCTTAAACTGTTCAGTATAATCTCCTGAATTGGTAGAAGTGGATTAGGGGAAGGAGAAGGTTGGTTTATCTTTTCACCCCTTCCCACCCCCCACCCCCCGGGCTCTAGCTTTGGAGAAGAATAACAGATTTGGATCTACAGACTTGTGCTCTGAATGCTCCCAAAGGAATTTAACTGTGCCAGGTTAAACCAATGTTGGCTGTCAGTAAATTTTTGCTTTGTGAAATGTTATCCGTTAACGCTCATAATCTCCTAATTCAGCCATATGAAGCAGTCCTGTTATTTCAGAACTGTTTTAGTGAGAGTTTCAGTGATGTCCTGGTTGAGGGCTTATGAGGCAGCCATGATGTTAGATGATGCAGTACCCTCCGGTAAGTCACTCCTTTCATTTGTACCCTTTAAGTATAACTTATATGGGGAAGCCCACAAGTGCATACCATAAAGAGGGAAAAACCTAAAATTTAGTGTATATGAGGGCCAAAAATAATCAAGTTGGAAACAGAAGAAGGCACTTCGTTGTGGCGTTCCATTGGGAATTGCTGGCGATCGACTCAGTCTGTTTAGTTATAGTTAAGCCAAATTAATTTATTTCCAGAGCAGTCTTTAGGCTTGATCCAGCCATACGTTTTATTTCTTTTGAAGATCATAAAATTTCTATGTTCAGTTCTGGTTTTTAAAAACATGTGCCAAAGTGTTTTTATTTTTATTTGTTAAAGGAGTGAATCCAAATGGTGCCAAAAGGTAATAGGGTATTTAAGAAAATAAATAAAAATAGAGATGTTTAGACAAACAGTTTGGAGCTGTCTAAAAAATTAAACACTGGTACTTGCGTTAGACAAATATTGTACCTCAGGTCCTTGAGTCCTTTGGAGATCAGTGGAACCCAGTTTGCTGTGGTACAGAATGCACAAATAGAGACCCAACTGTTTTTGTTTCTTAAAGTTCTACTTCACCATGGAGAAGTAAAGCATCTACCTCAATTTAGTATCAGATAGGTCTCAGAAGAAAGGGTTAGTCTGCGTGCAGGGGAAGGGTACATCCTGCCTGTAGGAGATGCATTTTTGTTTAAGTGGAAATATTAGATGTGTACACGTGGCTGTTTTTTTGTTGTTTTTGCCTCCTTGTGGAAATATTAGGCTGCCCTTGCTAAAGAACTGTAAATAAAACCAAATATTCGTACACTCAGGCAAATCTAATTCTAATCATCCTCCTGTAAGTGTGACTCGTCTTCACTAGAAATTATGCAAAGGGAAACTGATTTTTTTTCAGTATTATGACACGTACTGGTTGACATGACATGCTTTGTGTCTTTATTTGCAGAGTTCTTATGTCCTTAAGACCTTTAGGTCTTCTCTCTACAAGAGAAAAATATTTTATCTATTTTTGCATGCCTACAAATGTATCCTGTCAGAAAAGACTCTAAGGGTATAATTTCTTTAAACGCAATGCTATACCAAATGCTTGAAGGGAATGAGATTGATTTTTTGACTTGGTGATTGTATATGTAGTTTTCTTGATGCAACAGGATGTTTTCCACCATGACAGTGCAACCAAGTTCCTGGAGGGCAGTTCAGACTGAATGTTCTTACCAGAGGCAGCCCTTGTGTTGGGTTTTTATTTGACTTTAATAGTGGCATTCAACAGGCCCATTATTTTACATGTCAAGTTTAGAGAAGCACATTATCAGATTACTGTATTAAAAACTCTTGTTTTTCTCCCCTAGTCATTGTTGAGTGACAAAAGTTGGCAGAGTGGGTACAGAAAACCACTAATGGTTATATGCTGTGTTGGGTTTGGTAAATGTTATGGTGGAAAATGTACCTTGATGTCTTTTTAAGTGATCTTACGGGTTAACAAGCCAGTTTGGCATCTTTTTCCATCATGGTTTAACCAATAATGGTTCTAAAAAAGATTTGTGTACCTGCATGGTCTTAGACCTTCTCTTAATGATTGTATCAGCTTACAAACTCAGGTAGATATTTTTGTTTTAAAGCTCTTTTTACAGAGCCTTACTGACTGAATGTTATGTGTCTATGTAGCGAAGTAGAGTAGATACCTTTCTTTAAACTACCAAACCAGTAAACTCCTTTATAGGTTTGTGGAATATTTCTCAGTCTATGTAGTAGTTTCCTTCGGAGGAAGAGATGTCCTGTTTCTGAGTTTTGCTTTTTTTTTCCTCCTAAAATGACTAACAAGTTTTAAACTAGTTTGTAAGGTGTGTTTAGTCACCCGAATTGGTGGGGGGAGGGGAGGGTTCTTACTGTATGTGACTATTGTTTCTATTGTGCATTACTTGTCATGCCTATCTTGGTTGGTGGTTGATACATTTTAAGTAAAAAGAGTGAGGGCCCCTACATACCATTTAATTTGGTCCTTTGTTGAAGCATAGATTCACAGAAATTGGAAACCTCAAAAACAAATGGAAGCTCTGTCCAATTAAGACCAGTCTAACAAAAATCTGTAGACAGTTTAAGTCCTCGCTTGATTTACTGTAGATACAAACCCATCTTATAAAACGTAATTACTGAATTAGAAGTACTGTCATCTTGATATAGTTCAGCACAGTAATGCCATGAGCATCGAGAATGATTCTGTCAGTTCTTGGAAGTTGTGCTTCTTGAGCCAGTTGCTCTGGTAGTTTCCTGTTCTGCTTCACTCTGCTTTTCTATTTTACTGATTGATCATGCTGTTTTCCGAATAATAAAAAATTCTCAGTGGGACAGACTTTGCTCTGAGCAGCTCATTAAAAACAGAGCATATAAAACTGTTAATGGAACAGGTCAGGTCAAAAAAACCCTTCCATTAGCACAACCCCCACCATCCAAAAAAGGGTTCACTTGTCTATTTAGACAAAAATTGCTGGACTTTGTAACTTAAAATGTTACGTACTGCAAAGAAGAAAGCATGACAGGTTATGGGCAAACTGTTACGTAGAACAAACTAACAATGTTAGAGAACTCTTGTGTTAATGGAGGCTTCTGAATGTATCTTTGTGGTCCATAGAGAAGGCTGAAGGATGTAGCAAGGAGATGATATATCAGCTACTGGCAGCCTTAAAACAAAGGCAGTGTCTCTCTGGACTTTAAAATGTTCCTATGCAGTTTATTTTATTTTTGTTTAATCAAATAAATGTGAGTTTTTCATGGCAAACTTGGGTCTCTTGTGTATGTGTGTTATCCATTTAAGCAAAAATCTTTCTGTTGCATCCTGGAAGAAAGGACAAAGCACATCTTGGAGAAAGTAAAACTGGTTCTCTGTAAACGATAAAGTTTCTAAAACAAAAATTGAGGATGTGTATGTAAGTTGGGCTCTGAAACACCAGAGGAATAAAGAATAGGAAATATGAGACCTTATGTTAAAATATATTCTCAGTTCTTCCAGAGTTCCAGTGTAGCCTTCAGCACGTCGATTAATTTTGGTGCCTTCATTTCTTCATCAGTAAAATGTGGGTGATAACTCCTTTACCTCTCGGGGTGCTAAATGTGTTGTTTGTGAAGTACATTGGGGATCCTTTGGCGGGCACAAGTGCCAGGCAGCACAATTTAGCTTCAAGATTGCATAATAATTGGTCATGCAGGCAGCAGTCCTCTTTAGCCCACACGGCTTTGGACAAATGTTGAAAGAAAATATGGGGGGAGGGGTCTTCAGTAGACTTGGAGATGAGAGAATTAAGTGGGTGAGAGAATGCATGGTGTATGGGGGGTGAATTCTAGAGCTTCCAGGGTGATGTAAACAGAAGTTATCCAAGTTCCCTCTAAGCTGTGCAGCCACACAGCAGACTATTAAGGGCCATGCAGGCAGGAAGAGGTGCCTCTCCCCTGGCCAAGGAACTGCTGCGACCCAGGAAAGATGCCTCTCCCCTGGCTCCAGGCTGCTGCGCCGAGTGAGGGCTGGGGAAGTCTTCTCTCCCCGCCAAAGCCCCCTGGCAGCCTTCACCCCAAACCTCTCATCCCCGGCCCCACCCCAGAGCCCTCACCCCCAGCTCTGAGCTCTCACTCGCCACACCGCAACCCTTTGCCCCAGCTCTGAGCCCCCTCCCACACTCCAAACCCCTTTGATCCACCCCACATCACCTCCATATTGATGCACATAACAAAATTCATTCCACACACGGATGTAAAAAATTAAGAGGGAACATTGGAAGTTACTGCATAAGAACAAAAGAACAGCCATACTGGGTCAGACCAAAGGTCCATCTAGCCTGGTATCCTGTCTTCTGACAGTGGTCGGTACCCAGTGCTTCAGAGGGAATCAACTGAACAGGGTAATTATTGGATGATCCAGGAGTGATCATTTCAGCCAGTCCCAGTTTCTGGTAGTCAGAGGATTAGGGACACCTAGAGCATGGGGTTGTGT
The DNA here is from genome assembly GCF_965152235.1 of Eretmochelys imbricata. NCBI lineage: Eukaryota > Metazoa > Chordata > Testudines > Cheloniidae > Eretmochelys > Eretmochelys imbricata. Next base: position 194,176,811 of record NC_135573.1, read on the forward strand.
CCCTGACCATCTGGGCAAATAGCCATTGATGGACCTATCCTTCTTGAACTTACCTATTTCTCTTTTGAACTCAGTTATACTCTCCCTTTGTAAAGAGTTATACTCTTGCCTTCATAAAATCCCCTGGTAATGAGTTCCACAGATTGACTGCGTTATGGGAAGAAGTACTTCCTTACATTTGTTTTTAAACCTGCTGCAAATTAATTTCATTGGGTGACACCTGGTTCTTGTGTTATGTGAAGGAGTAAAGAACGCTTCTTTATTCACTTTCTTCAAATCATTCATGATTGTATAGCCCTCTTATTGTATCCCCCCTTCGTCGTATCTTTTCCAAGCTGTACAATCCCAGTCTTTTTAATCTCTCCTCAGATGGAAGCTGTTCCATACCCCTCATCATTTTTGTTGGCCTTCTCTTTACTTTTTCCAATTCTATCATCCTTTTAGAAATAGGGTGACCAGATCCGCACACAGTATTCAAAATGTGGGTTTGACATTCCCCTGGTGTTTTCTGGATGGGAGATCTGCTAGGTCACTCCAATCCTTGACTCTGGCAGCCAGCCTTACCCTGCTCTACTGTGAGAACCCCACTCCTGAGCTGTTCACGCCACAGCCTCTGGCATGTAAACTGCTCCTTGAATTGTGCAACCGAATGACACTAGCCAATATCTCCAGTCCCAGACACAACCCTAGGAACCTCCATCTTACAGTGTCCAGTTGTGCCCTCTGGACGCTACAAGCTTATATGAGTTTGTCAATTTAACAAAGAAATTGATATGTATCAGGCTTGTTATCCCAAGGGGAGTCTCTGACATGCTTCAAACCAAACACACTGCTTCAGGTAGAATAAACAAATGTATTAACTACAAAGATTTTAAGTGATTATAAGTCAAAGCATAACAAGTCAGATTTGGTCAAATGAAATAAAAGCAATACACATTCTAAGCTGATCTTAACACTTTCAGTGCCCTTACAAACTTAGATGCTTCTCACCACAGGCTGGCTGGTTGCCCTTCAGCCAGGTTCTCCCCTTTGATCAGCGTTTCAGTCACTTCGTGTTGATGTCTGTAGATGGAGCTGGAAGAGAGGAAGAGCATGGCAAATGTCTCACCCTTTTATTATGCCCTTTCTTCCCTCTTGGCTTTGCCCCCCACCCCCTTTCAGAGTCAGGTGAGCATTACCTCATCGCAGTCCCAAACTGACCAAAGGAAGGGCAATGACTCACTCAAGAGTCCAACAGATCCTTTTATGCTGCCTAGGCCAGTGTCTTTTGTTCCGGTGAGGCTGGGCTGGGTTTGTCCAATACATGCCCTGATGAGGTGTGAACTGCCTCTCTGCTCTTGGAGAGTTTTTGCCTGGGCTTGTTTTAAGCCATGAGGACACGTTTTCAGCCTCATAACTATATACTTGAAATTACAACCTACAACATTACTAGAATAACAATGCTCAGTGCATCATGAGCCTTCCAAAGACACCTGACATGACAAACTTTGCATTGGATACCACACAATCATAAGGATGACTATGGGGGTGTAGGGTGTTCTCCCGAGGTACAGAACATCACAGTGGGCGTACCATGGATTTATATAGGGGCATTGTGATATTTTCTGTTTTTCCCCTTTGACTTTCAGGGGGACTAGTATTGAAGTAATTCAAGAGCACATCTGAAAATTCCCACCTTCCCTCAAATATTCTGAAGTTGACTTTTCTTGACTTGGACCCCTCAGGGCAGCAATTCTTTCCTTGGATTGCAACCCACAATGACTCAGACCACTGCTTTCACAGTAAACTAGAAATGGTGAGGGGCTCAAGCACTTGAGTGGATACTAGCGGTCTGAGATACACTAGCTAGCGACTGAGCCTCAAGCTCTGAGTGACTAGTTTGTTAGTGACACTATATTAGTTAATGCTTTAAGGCCTTGTCTATTCTAGGTACTTCTGTGAAAAAACGTCCCACGGCTGCTACCACCAGTTTAGTTGCACTACTGTTAGCAACTATGGAAGGACTAGTTCAGAGCAGAATGCCAATGGCCACTGCTGTTTTAAAGACCCTGTGGCTTTGACTTCTGTGAGATATCTGGTAGGTGATGGGACAGTAAAAACACTGGTGGCCAACTGTAGCTCTGTCTACACCAGACATTGCTGGAGCTGAAATGCTGGAAGGCGTCTGTGCCATCATAGCACTTGAGGTACATTGATTTGAAATCACTGCCTGTTCCCCCACATGAGGGCAAAACCCAAGCAGAGGGCCTTCACCAGCAGGGGTCTGCAATGGGATGGAGTGATCATTTCAGAGTAGCTTGCTGGATGAGGCAAAAGACTTGCTTCCTTTCTTTAGTGCATGTATTCACTGCTGTTAGGGAAGTGATAAGATTGAATCCTGCTCCACTGACTTGAATGGGAGCAGGATCAAGCCCTTACTGCGTGACAACTTTATTGGTTATAGGATCTGTGTGATTGATATCCCCACATCCCATTCTTGGTCTTGAATCCTGGAGCATTTGCTACTGAATCTTACAAATACCCATTTATTAAATTGGTTAAATTAAATCCTCTTACCAAATTCTTTCAGAGCTTTAGCTGGACCAAGGCACCCAGCAGCCTCCTTGTCTGCCTGCCTCTTGAAGCACTTACACACTTTGGAAAAGAGACTAAATAATGAAGGGAAAGTACGTGTTGGGAAGTAAAACTAGAGAGGAAGGATACTGCTCATGAGATAATCATCTCACTATTAAGGAGGAACAGGACATCTTCAGCTTTCTGGAACTGGCTAACCAGTCAGTGTTATGGTAAAGCTAGGAAAAAATTATAAAATGGACGTGTGTAAATATTAGAGCTGGCAAGTGATTAAAAAAATTAATCGTGATTAATCACTAATACCATTAGATGTTTTCTATGTTTTCAAATATATTGATTTCAATTACAACACAGAATACAAAGTGTAAAGTGCTCACTTTATTTTTGATTACAAGTGTTTGCACTGTAAAAAGAAAAATGTATTAGATGAATTGAAAAACTAAGTACTGTAGTGCAATCTATCATGAAAGTTGAACTTGCACATATAGAATTATGTACAAAAAACCTGCATTCAAAAATAAAAATGTAAAACTTTAGAGTCTACAAGTCCACTCAGTCCTCCTCCTTGTTCAGCCAATCACACAGACAAAGAAGTTTGTTTATATTTTCAGGAGATAATGCTGCCCACTTCCTGTTTACACTGTCACCTGAAAGTGAGAACACTGTCACCTGAAAGTGAGAACAGGCATTCGCATGGCACTGTTGTAGCTGGCATTGCAAAATATTTGTGCCAGATGCACTAAAGATTCATATGTCCTTTCAAGCTTCAACCACCATTGCAGAGGACATGCGTCCATGCTGATGACGGGTTCTGCTCGAAAACCATCCAAAGCAGTGCAGACCGACACATGTTCATTTTCATTATCTGAGTCAGATGCCACCAGCAGAAGGTTGATTTTCTTTTTTGGTGGTTTGGAGTCTGTCATTTCCACATCACAATGTTGGTCTTTTAAGACTTCTGAAAGCATCCTCCACACCTCGTCCCTTCAGATTTTGGAATGCACTTCAGATTCTTAAATCTTGCATCAAGTGCTGTAGCTATCTTTAGAAATCTTACATTGGTACCTGCTTTGCATTTTGTCAAATCTGCAGTGAAAGTTTTCTTAAAATGAAAAACATGTGCTGGGTCATCAGCTGAGACTGTCCTAACATGAAATATATGGCAGAAGACGGGTTAAACAGAGCACAGGACATTTAATTCTCCCCTAAGGAGTTTTCACAAATTTAATTAATGCATTATTTTTTTTAATGAGCAGCATCAGTATGGAAGCATGTCCTCTGGAATGGTGGCTGAAGCATGAAGGGGCATACGGATGTTTAGCATATCTGGCACGTAAATACTAAATACCTTGCAATGCCGGCTACAAAAGTGCCATGCAAAATGCATGTTCTCCCTTTCTGGGGCCATTGTAAATAACAAGAGGACAGCATTATCTCCTGTAAATGTAAACAAACTTGTTTGTCTTAGTGATCGGCTGAGTGGACTTGTTGACTCTGAAGTTTTACATTGTTTTGGTTTTGAGTGCCATTCTGTAGCCAAAAAAAAAAAAAAAATACATCTACAGTTGTAAGTTGCACTTTCAGGACAAAGACTGCTGCACTATGGTACTTGTATTTTTCAATTCACCTCATTCACTTTTTCTTTACAATATTTGCACTGTCATCAAAATCTACACTTTGATTTCAATTACAACACAGAATACAAGAGATATATGAAAATGTAAAAAAAAATCCACAATACTGAACACATTTCCAGGGGTATTCTCTCACTTAACAGTGCGATTAAAACGGCCATTAATCATGATTTATTTTTTAATCGCAATTTATTTTTTTGAGTTAACAGGAATTAACCCACAGCCCTAGTAAATATTTCACAGCTGAGCTCAGGCATTAGTTCATTAGGAGTTGGTTTTGGTTTTTTTTTTTTTAAATATACAGCCAATTTCTGAAAGCGTTTCTGCTGCAGGAAAATACTGAGGCGTCTCTGGTTCAAACTACAAGCCTACATTAGCATTCAGCCTCTCTTGGGCCAGAAGAGCATTCTGATTCAAGGGAGAGTTAAGAATGAATAGTTCCGCTCAAGTGTGATTAGATAGGTGGTATCTGGGGAACAACAACTGCATCCTTTTGCAAACCGGTGAGCGTAATGTTGCATGTCTTCTCGTGGAGCTGAGAAATGCTGAAACGATACATTAGCATTTCTGCATGTGAATACTCCACATTCCTAGGAGGGGGAGGGAAAACCCTTTCTTCAGGAGGAGACCACACAGAAAGCATCTTTCAACCTTTTTATATTGAATCAGTCAATGTGCTGTGATATGACTAACCCCTTTTATAGAAATAAGCAGAGGTCACCTCAGGCTGAGTGCTGAAGTTAAAGTATATAGGAGAGGGGGACATAAACGTTGCAGACAACTGATCCTGAAACAACATTAATGCATCTTTCCATGTTGTCACATTGAAATATTACCTGGGCAGCTTTGACTTCAAAAGCCCGGGAGTGAGATGGTAGAGAAGCTAATTTGCTGTCTAAGCAAAAACAGAGTTGTGACTTTGGCACCAGCTCCTGGGCGTTCACAGTCCTGGCCCATCATTTCATTTGAAGGCTTCCCTATTAATCAAATACTTCTCCAGGGCTTGGTATCATGGCCTATAAGCTTTCCATTTTCACCAAGTGCTAAGTTAATGGGCTTGCCAATGTTTCCCCACTGCTGGAGTTAAATACAAGCAGCAAGGACCTATTCCATGCTAATGACCATTCATGCACAACTCTCACTGTTGTGTTCACATCAATGTTTAAATTAGCCTCTGCAACAAGCAAGACTAACCATTTCCATGAGTGCGGAAAGGGACTGGCCTAATAGCCCCTCTAGAGCAAGCCAGCCTGCTACTGTTCCTCCTACAGGGGATGCTGGCCACTGCTTAGGTGATTTATCTGACATACTTTCCTGTGCTCAGAGCTCATTTGCATCACTGTGTTGACAGCACTGGCCTGCAGCCACTCAGAGGCAGCATTCCTATGAGCATACTTTCCGGTGGCTAGAAAAAAATGCACAGGTATGGACAACTATGTGGTACAGAAGAAATGCAGCTGAACCGACCCACAGCTCATTACTGCACAGGAATGGCCAAACTGCCTGAGACCAAAGGTCTGACTACTTCAGTCTGACAACAGCCAGTAAGAGAAAGATAAAGATCCCACAGTAAGCAAATGAGGGTGATCTATCCCCCTAATGGTGATTATCCTAACCTTTCCAAAATGTTCATATTGCAGATATTCAGAGTTGGTTGGCAAACACGCACACACAGTCCCTTTTGAATTATGGTACATTCTTGGCTCAAGTGACTACTATGCAAGCTAATGTCTTGATCACCTACTACCCACTCCCATTCTAGTGACTATAAGGATGTAGGCTAGTAAATTCCAGGTGTACTTGGACACTAATGACCCAGCTAGATTATGGCCTTTTAGCATTGACTGTACTCGTCAAGATGAGCACCTGCTAAGTTTTGATAGGGGTCATGCTGGCTTCAGGCAGCTTCTGAAGTAACTGCTTGGGGCTTGTTGATAGAGCTGAGTGATTGCTGTAAAGATTGGACAAGTGTTTTTATTTTAGAGCAATGCTTTTGCACATATGTGCAGCAATTGTTTTGCATTTTACTTTCTACAAACATTAGTGCTAGTAAAATCACAAGGTTTAGCTCTGCCTAAGAGTATTTGTACCAGATGTACCTGCGAGATCCCATAAACAGTAACACGACCACCCACCTGGAAAGTGAAATTTGCAGGCTACTCCTTTGAATTAATCCAAGCGTGAGTTCACACCCTACCCCCCTGACCCTCCAAAAAAGTTAGTTGAAATGCTCACAGGGCGCTGCAGCCTCATCAGCTCTTTAAGTGCTGAAGCTGCTCTGTGTGGTACACTGATGGTCTTATACTCACAAGGACAGCGGAGAAATGAGGTTTAAATTCCAACACTAGAGCCTGTTTTACTGGCTCTTAAATAAAAGAGGGGACGAGGGTACCTATGCCTAATTCAGAGGAACCAAAGCCCTGTAAGAACACTTACTGGTTACTAGAATGCCTGCATTGTACACGTGTGTATGCATGCTCCTACGCAGTAAAAAGAGATTCTTGGAGAAGGAGACACAACCCACACTGGGCAGTAGTAGGACTCAGGGGAGGCTGTGTTATGAAGTTGATAGTCCACAGTATGCATCCGATGAAGTGAGCTGTAGCTCATGAAAGCTCATGCTCAAATAAATTGGTTAGTCTCTAAGGTGCCCCAAGTCCTCCTGTTCTTTTTGTGTTATGAAGGAAACAGACGCATATAGTTTGCACTGCGTACCTACCAAGCCCGCAGGGCTATAACTATGTAGAAGAGGAACGGATTGCTCTCAAGGCACTGACGCACACTGTTTAGCCATTTTCATATGGATTATTCATATAGCCGTGGCAGAGCTTTAACCTGACTTGTGCAGCGGTGGCAGAGCACTGGGAGACAGGTCTCCCAGCGCTCTTAAAAACAAAACCAAAAAAATAAACCCAACCCCACCTGAACAAGAGACGTAGCCACCAGCGCTGGTGCACTGTCTACACTGGCACTTTACACCACTGAAACGTCTTGTGCTCAGGGGGGTGTTTTTTCACACCCCTGAGCGAGAAAGTTGCAGCGCTTTAAAGTGCCAGTGTAGACAAGCCCTTAGTCTGACACTTGTCTATTCTCATGGTGAGCATTTGTCCAACCTTCCTGTAAAAGTTCTTCTGGCCGGAGCTAAGAGACTTAGCCAGTCTGAGGTTTCTGCCTCATATGTATAAAGCAGCTTGTTGTGTTTCAGACATTTGTGTACATAAATGTATTAATAGCTATTAATATATCTTTACTATTTAAAACATTCCAAGCTAACTTTACATCAATTGACTCAACACCAAGCTAACGCAACTCTAAAATTGGCAAGTTAGCTCAGACTAGAGTGGGCTCAGGCTGCAAGACATAGGAGACACACCACTGCATACCAGCAGGCTTTAGAAGTACGAAGCATTGCGTGTAGCAAAGTAGCATGTGCACGGGAGCTTAGGTAGCCCAATGCACTAACACCCAGGGCTCCTCTCCTAGTTTAAGGCACAAGTGAAGAGGTGTTTAGTCTCTGCCTATCTTCCATTCATCCCACCATGCAGTTTAGCAGTGATGGGCTGTATTTACTGGGAGGACACAGAACAAACCCAAGGCTCCCGCAGTTCACAATTCTGATGCTCCGATAGGTACCATCGTCATCAATCCACTCTATACCTTTCAAGATAATAAATCAGGCTTATCTATCGACTAAAAACTTTTTTTAAGAAGTGTTATCGTACATGGCAGAATCTATACAGGGAGTAGCTTTAAGGAAATAAAACCATAGGCCCAGCTGTACAAGGTCTTTAAGATTGGAGACAGCTGAGGAAAGTCACCTATAACAGTTAAATCTCTTCTTGTAAAACAGAAACTTGCAGACAGTAGCTGTCTGCAGGTAGAGAATCCAGTAAATGTCTCAAGGTGACATAGCAAAAACAGCAGAGAAAAGGGGTCTCCGATACAGTAGCTACAATACTATTGTTTCTATGGCATCCTGGTTAGCACAGGCCAGACTAGATGATCACAATGGTCTCAGGTTGGCAGATGACTTACTTTTTGTACAGATCTGATGATGGTGGTTTGTCCCTGGTCCCTAAGAAGCCTGAAGAGTAGAGAGCTTGGGCAGAGGCTCTCCGTTAACAAAAAGAGGCAGCTGCGCTGTCTGATTGTCTGTACTGACAATTAATAGAAGTGAGCAGTGGTGCAAACAGAAACTGCTCTGTATGAAAAAAGCAGAATCAAAACTAATGACTACTGCAAAGAGTGTGAGTTAAAACGATTAACAGCATAGATGGTGGCTATCAGGCCTGTTAGTAATTAAAATGTAAATGTTCCACACTAAATGCCTTTTACAAACATCTTCAGACATGATTTTTTCATTGAAATGGTTTTTTTTTTTTTTTATTAAAAATGTACACAAGCCAGCACATTCCAATATGCCTGGTATTCAGGTGGCTAAGAGACAGTTTAAAAAATATACAAACTCACAAGCCCTCTTCCTTAGGGCCTGTCAGGTTATAGCAAGACTTCACTTCCTTTGCACAGTGGTGAAAGCTGGCATCTGAATGGGCTGGATAGGGTGGACTGGCTGAAATATTGGCTTCTTTCGCATATCAGTGTGTGTTTTCACTGAAGGGAGAAGCTGGTTTCTTTTGATGATCTGCAGTGCCAGTTGAGTGTTACCTACAAAATAGTTTCTAGTTAAAATTCACTTCTACCCATGACAAACTCTTGAGAGTCAGGGACAGAAAAATCTTGAAAAGTCATCCTAGACAATCCCCTGCCCGCGGTAGGTCCCACCCACGCAACTCTGGTAAATCTTATGCTGCAGCTGGCATATGCTATTTCATAATGATCAACATACTGATAAGTGGATGTCACCTTCTATAAATGCACATCAAACAAAAAAGATAGTTGAAGCAACAACAGTGCTCAATTCCAGCTGCTGTTCCTAGCTATTAACAGTTAAAATCAAGTCTCTGTCCTGAAGGTGTAAGTTGATTTTAAGATCTTAGAGTTGGCAGAGTACTTGACACTATGAATCCCCAGAGCCACCTTGCCCCCTACATCCAACTTGGACTTTTGTACAATCCTATTAGATCTGAAAACATAAGGGTTCTTAGACAATTATACTCCTTTGCCATCACTGATCTCTCAGTCATCCCCACAGACAACATAGTACATAATAAATGGAAACACAAGTGAGACATCAAGGATACATATACAAATCAGAACATATGAAAGCTAAGATTCTGACTTAAATCAGTCATGCTTAGAGCTGGTCCACATTTTTCAAACAAAAGTTTTCATTGAAAAATGGCCTTTAAAAAAGCCAACATGACCCCGAATTGTTTTCCGTTTAATGAATTCTGAAAAGATTGGTTTTTGATTTTTCTCTCAAGTCATGCATCATGAAAAGAGGGGGAAAGAGAGTAATGAGAATTTGTGAACTGAAGTGATGTTTGTATAAAAACAGCTCTAGGTCACACTGAACATCTACACCACGTTGAGAAGGAGACCTGAGAAGGAAAAGAAAAAGGGATTGTGCTCTTCTGCTTTGTAAATTGAAGTAAATCCAGAAGAGTTTCCCAAAGTTTGCTTTAAAAACAAAAGACGTCAGGTCTTGTCCAGAGCTGTCATTAACGTAGTAGCTGTGCAGTCAAAGAAACCAGGCAAGCAAAATCTGGTTAACTGAAGGGACCTGATTTTTATTCAGACTATTTAAAAGATTTTGGTGAAACCAGTTTTTCCTCAAAAGATGTCTTTGTTCGGAATTCAATGTCAAAGATAAGAAATCTCTCACTCAACATATAAATTATCCACAAAAAACAGAGAATATGAGACTTCATATTTCTTATTTTGAAAATATAAAGAGAAAAATCTTAAAACTATCAGCTTAAGTCACACTCCTATCTGAATACGTTTTATGTACTATTTTTACGTGTAACACGATTGTAACAGAGATTAGAGCGGTGAAAAATTGAGCACCGACAGCACTGTCTATTCAGTTACTAATGCCACAGTTCTGCTCTGGGGGTCCCTTGCAACCAGAGTCCTGATGGCTTCAGCAGGGCTCCATGTGGGTGCTTGGTTGTGCCCATGCAGAGAAGCTCAGAATGAGGGCTGTCATTCCTGTTCCATGTGGGTCCTTCACACAGCAACAAGGGAAATTTACTCATCTTACAGTACCTGGAATCCTTTGAAATGTGCTGTCCATATACACATTGCACTATGGACATGGAGCAGTGGACATGAGCAGTACCCCAAGAGTCCCTGTGCTCCACATAAAGGGCATATAAGGGCAGAGTGCATCAGTGCTCCTCTGTTTCTTCTCAGCTGCAGAATCTGAAGGATAAGGACCACCAAAGTTGAGTGGATGGAGGCTATGTGGAATGTGCATGTGAATAACATCTCTTCAGTGAAGCTACTGATGATGCTTGAGCTCTAGTTGAATGAGCCCAAGGAACCAAGTGGCTCTGCTCTGGCTACTTCATAGCAGGTCTTGAGGTAGTTGGAGATCCAGTTTGATGGTCTCTGTGTTGATATGGCTGATCCCCTTTATTCTTTTTGCAAAACAGACATATATTCTCCAAGGCTATTTGAATGGTTTTGTCCGATGCAGGTAGAAGGCTAATACCCTCCTGCCATTTAAGGAATGTAGCATTGCTTGTGCTCTTGAGGCAAGAGGCTTTGAAAAGAATACTGGCAAGTGGAAGTCAGTAACCACTTTTGGCAGGAACTTGGAATGTGTCCTTGAGATATCGTCTCGGAAGTACTTGGATCCCACTTACCCATCTTGCTGATGGGATGGCCATCTTCGCAGAAGCGTAAAAAGGAACAGGTAGCAAATGGTTCAAATGGTCTGCTCATGAAGGATGAAACTACAAAATTGGGGTCCCATGGTGGAATGAGGTACTCGATCGGTGGGAATACGTCAATCAACCCATTTAAACATTTCATCATAGTCAGGTGAGAAAATACAGGGTTTTTCCAGGCCAGGGGGTGATGAGCGGAAAGTGAACCCTGACTGAACTCAGTGACAAATTATTGTTCTTTAGTTCTAGCAAATAATCTAAGATCTGAGGTATCAAAGAATTGTGAGGAACAATCAGCCTTCTACAGCACCCGTGGGAAAACCTTGTCCGTTTTGGCAGGTAGGTTTTTCTTGTAGACTCCTTCCTGGTGTTCATAAGGATATTCCTCACTGGAGAACAACAGGCATATTCTACTGACAACATGCACCCAGGAACCACACTATGAGATGGAAGGATTTCAGTTCTGGATGTAGGATCTCTCCCTTGTTCTCTGATATGAGGTCTGGGAGCAGGAGGTAAGGTCTTGGGTTGGAAGGTTCACAGGTATAGCAGGTCTGTGAACCAAACTGGGATGGCCATGCCAGGGCTATCACAATCAGCTTGTATGAATCTTCCTGTTGACCCTTACAGAGCACTCTCAATATCAGAGGGTAGGCGTATATTAAGGTCCCTGACCCTGGAATGCATTTGCCAGGGAGCCCAGGCTGATGCCTCCCCTAGAACAAAATATTCAACACTTCCTGTGACCTTATGTGGCAAACAAGTCTATCTGGAGGTGACCCAAGAACAGAGTTCTTTATCTCCCAGTAGTGATTCTGGAAGAAGTGCCTGCTCAGTTTGCCTGCCAATGTATTTTAAATGCCTTCTAAGTATACTGCTGACAGGACAATCTAATGTTTGATGCATCAGGTCCACAACCTGACAGCATCTTGGCTCCGCATTGTTTTTTGATGCAGAACATGGTAATTGTATTGTCAGTCCTTATCTGTACCGATTGTCTTCTGATAAGTTTGAGAAAAGTCTTAATGTTTTGCATAAGCTCTGAGGTTAATATGCATCCTTGCTTCCCATACCATCCAGAGGACTTACACTTTGAGCAATATCATATGACCTCCCATCCCCTTAGTGAAGCATCTGTCACTATGGTATGTGATGGGGTGGGGTGGGGAGGGGGCGAAGAGAGAGAGAATGGAAATCAATCCCTTTGCAGATGCTTGCTGGATTTTTCCAGTGTGTCAGGGAGGACAGAACTAGAGAGGACACACAAAGATACATTACTAATGATGATTGTTGGTAAGTTGGATAAGCTTCTACCAGCAGCAGAGGTGAAGTCTGGCATGTGGTGTCACAAAGGTGACAGAGGATACATGTCCTAGTAGCCATCAGACAGATCCTTGCTATGGTATTTGGGTTTTGTTCCAACTGATAGATGAGGGCCAATTGGTCGTTGAATCTGTCCTGCGGGATGTAAACCACAGACTTGGCGGAACTTAAGAGTGCTCCTATGAATTCAATGTTCTGGACAGGAATCAGGCTGGATTTTGGCAGCGTGACTTTTGAGGCTAAGCTGCAGCATAGGTATAGTGTAAAGTCTTGTATAGTCTCAAGCCAGACGTGAGTAAGAGGAATGGAGGAGTGCAGTACGTTCTGCCTTTGCATGCCCTTGATGTGGAGCATAAGGACTCTCAGGGCATACGTGCGAGATCTAGGTACTGCTGACTAAATACTCTGGACTCAAGTGCATGATGCAAATGTGCATATGGACAAGCAAGTGAAGGAGAATACTAAACTGAGGACATCTCAGGGGTAGGTGTGGTACATGGCACTATTTAACTTATTTTTGGAAGCTTAATAGGTTTCAGGTTGGTGTCCCTTAAAAACCCAATAAACCTTTTAGGCCTTCTTTATACTTTCAGAAGTGGTGTGCCGAGTCTTCATTTATTCACTTTAATTTAAGGTTTCGCATGCCGGTAATACATTTTAATGTTTTTTAGAAGGTCTCTCTCTATAGGTCTATATATCATATAACGAAACTATTGTGGTACGTAAAGTAAACAAGGTTTTCAAAATGTTTAAGAAGCTTCATTTAAAATTAAATTAAAATGTTGATCTTACGCCGCCGGCCTGCTCAGCCCGCTGCCAGCCTGGGGTTCCGTTCACCTAGGCCGGCAGCAGGCTGAGCGGGGCCTGTGGCTGGGACAGTGGCTGGCAAGGGGCCGGCAGCCAGAAGCCCAGACCGGCAGTGGGCTGAGCAGGGCCAGTGGCTGGGACCTCAGACCAGCAGTGGGCTGAGTGTTCGCTGGCTCCTGCCAGCCAGGGTCCCAGCTGCCAGCCCCACTCAGCTAGCTGCTGGTCTGGGATCCTGGCCCTGCCCACATAGGGTGGGTACCTACCTTCTCCCTGGTTCTAGTCCATTCTCTTCCTCTCTCTCTCTGCACTGAGCTGAGGGTGGGAGTGCACTGAGCACAGGGATGGGGGGTGAAGGAGCAGGCTGGGGGTTGGGTCTGGCCAGTAGCTAAAATGAGGGAGGGCGGCTCAAGGTTGGGGCAGGAGGTTTGGGTGTGGAATGCTTACCTTGGCAGCTCCCATTTGGTGCGAGGGGTGCAGGCGGTAATGTGGGGGGGAGGGGCATGCAGGAGCTCCCGTTTGGTACTCAGGGTGGGGGTGGGAATGTGGGGGGTGCAGAGGGCTGGGAGCACCCCCACAACCCTAGCCCACACCCCCAGCTCCCTGCCCAGAGTGGCTCATGGCCGGGGGCTGGAGGGGATATGCCCTGATTCCACCCCCCTACCCCAAGGCCCCGTCCCCACTTCTTCTCCGCCTCCTCCCCGGAGCGGCGAGCACGCTGCGGCTCCACTTCTCCCCATCCCTTGCAAGGGCCATCAGCTGATCGGAGGCAGGGCGGGAGAGGAGGAAGGGCAGGAACCCAGCATGCTGGGGAAAGAGGTGGGGGAGCTTGCCTGCCCTGCAGCAGCAGCCAGCAGGACCAAGCTTCTTCACCCTGCCGCCACGCGGCGGGCGGGCGGGGGGAGGGTGGGGGAGAGAAAAGAGAGAACAGCAGGCTGGGGTGGGCAGGAGTTTTAATGACACGCTGCTGCCTGCTGGGGTTCTGGGCATCGGCCCCACTCAGCCTGCTGCTGGCCTGGGTTTGGCAGTGGGCTGAGCGGGGCCGGCAGCTGGGACCCCGCAGGCAGCAGCGTGCCATTAAAAATTGGCTCGCATGCAGTCTTTGGCACACATACCATAGGTTGCCGACCCCTGCTTTATACAAAGGTGCAAGAAAGTGCATAAACTTTCTCATCATTCGATCTCTCATAACTCACTAACTGATAAGCATCAGTGGGGTAGCCATGTTTGCCGCTTTTACAGATTCAGATTAAGAGTCCTGTGGCACCATTTAGACTAACAGACGTATTGGAGCATGAGCTTTCATGGGTGAATACATGCATCCAACGAAGTGGGTATTCACCCACGAAAGCTCATGCTCCAATACGTCTGTTAGTCTATAGGGTGCCACAGGACTCTTTGTCACTAACTGACAGGATTTTGCTCAAACTTTCCAAGACAAATTGCTTATGTACAGAGACAATGCATGGAAAATTTCAGCCCAGAAGATGAATGCTTTCGAGTGGGTAAGAACAGGTTTATGCTAGACATTGTTTTTAAGTCTGAACTACAGCAGGCCCTGCCAGCCAGCTGTGTAATTTAGGCTAAGAGTCCTTGTGTAAAAACAAGTATTTATCAGTTACAAAGAAAACATAAAAGCAAAGAGGTGGCAACCAAGGGCGCCTACATACACACACACACACACACACACACACACACAAAAAGCTTTGGACATGAAATGTGGGGAACAATTAACTGCACAACTTGCTGAGCTGTAACACATCTGAACTCAAAGTCTAAATAGACCATATATTTCAGATGCTACTAAAGGCTTTATTCTACTGCTTCAGCTTCAAAGGTTGGGGGATTCCTCGGTAAAGTTTGCAATAAGGCCAAGAATCATAATTAAACACAAGCAGCAAGAGAAGCACAGGAAGCTCCAATCAACATAAAAGGGGTTAAAATTGTTTAGAAAAGATGCTAAAATTATTTACCATTCTGTAGTTCAAGATACACAGCCAGTAGAATGGCCTCCGGGGGAATTTCTTTGGGATGGATCAGTGAAGCAGCCTTACCCCGAAATAAGAGAAAAAAGGTTAATAACTCAACAGATAATTCAACAAGAAGGAAAATACCAGTTAACAGGATAGTTGTAAGACAGGGCAATAAACAAACTAAGGTACTATTTTTGAAATATCAATACCTGCCATCAGGTCCATGTATGCAGAGAGGATGACAGATGATCTGCCTTGTAAGAATATTTCGCACCTCTACTCAGAGGCACCATCTGCTTTTTACATACATACATGACAAATATAAAGGAGTCATTCCTGAGCCAATCTGAAGGTTTTGTCTCTTTTTTCGTGGAGGGGTGATTTCCCAGATGAGCGATTCATTCAAAAATCTCCCTACGGTCACATGACCAGATCCTCCATTATAAAGCTAATGAACCTATTCAGATGTGCACCAGCTAGGGATCTCTCTCTCTCTCTATTCCCAACCTGCGGCAGTTTGAGAATGCAGTGAAATGTCATTGTCTCAGCCAATCAGAGTGCAGGAATACTATATAGTTACTTACTTCCCTGTGCTCAGATTGGTTGCCAATGATTTGTACAGATGTTTATTTCTTAATAAATCATATAGTATTTGATTCCCCATACTCTGATCAGCTGACAGGCAGCATAAAAGGATTTCATGATCACAGTACAATTATTTCTCAAAACCGTGTGGTAAATATGCAGGTCTCCGATCAGTCACTCTAATCTCTGTGCTCCGACTGGCTCCTATACTCAGAAAGCTCACGCACAGCGTCATTCCTTTCAGTCATAACAGAAAAATTCTCGAGATTAACATGCAAAGAAAAACAGCAAGGGTTGTCAAGCCTCTGAAAGGGCAAATGTTATTAAATATTTGACTCATTTCCCTCCTCTTCATCCTTCAACCTCAACTTCCTTCCCTCTACAGCTGAGCAAGCATCATTGTCGTATCTGTGTTAGTCTTGTTTACACTGGAAGAAAACAGCCCTTCTCCTAGTCAATTTTGAAACATGTAAACAAATATATTCCAACTATTCATACAAAAGCCTTATTTCCTTTCCTCATAGCTTAGCAAGAAGGAAGACATGAAGGATGAAAGAATGATGATGGGGGAGGAGAGGCTATGATTTTTTTTAAAAAAATCATTTCCCTTCCTGAAGTTACTTTGAATTTCATTTTAAAGTGTGAACAATTAAATATTTCCAGTACAACAAAGATGCTTCCCATTAACTCGCTAATCACCAATTAGTAGACTCAGGGGCCTCCAAGTTTATTTGCTATAAACCCCTTAGCCTTACAGTTTGTTCAGCCCAAAATACAGCTATTACTTCACTAAGAAGTGAGCACACTGAAATTATATTAACTGAACCTGTACAAGTGTATTTGGTTTAATACCCCGCCCGCCCCAAACACATATACAAACATTCCTGAAAAGGACTGGGACCATATTTGTGAACACTAAAAATATGGGACAAGATGATTCTGTATAAAAAGCCCTGGTCCAAGCAGTACAGTTAAAAGACTGAACGGTAATTTGCGTAACTTGGTACCAAAATGCTATTTCACCATTTAATTTGCCTTATTTCTCTCTGCAAGATATAAAATCCAATGGTGTCCCTGCCCATTGTTTTTCTAGTTGGTTTCACTCAGTGTTGAACACCACCTATCCATCCATTTAAATATGCACAGTGAAGTCATTCTGTGTCCCCTCTCTTTCACACATGGTGATAGTTACATGTAGTACCCAGTGACATGGATCGGCTCTATTGAAAGGAAGGAAATGAACAGCTTTGAATAGCTTCAACTTCAGAGTAGTATCCTGTTGTGGACAGTGATTAAATTATGACAGCCTAAGTTATTCTGCAGAGAACCCTTTTTAGTTGTACAGAGCGGAGAGCTGCTACGCCAAGGGAAGAAAGGAAGAGGGAGTAAAAGCTAGAAAAACTAGAGGAAACTGAACTCCAAGGACAATCAACTCCCTCAGCCTCAGGAAACCCCTAACCTTTCAGCACAAGTATTTGCACATTTTTTGTAAGTACTCCACAAGTGAAATTCTTGTATTCAGGCAACAGAAATGGGATGTTTGTGTTTCGATTGTGATATGATGGATAACAGCTATAAAGCATCCTAACTTCCCACCAAGGCAGTTGAGCAGCTTTACAGTCTTAAAAGTAAACTAAAATCAAGTTTTAGCAGTCCAGTGTTTGGAATACCAAAACACCACAAAAGTTCTGCTTTTAAGGGCAATAACTATCACCGGTTTTAGGAACAATTAAGTGTCAGATTAATTTTAAGCCCACCTACCAACAGTTTAAGGCAAATATGAAGAAAAAGGCTAAAATTACAGGCTTAATTGACTGCTTTAGAGAGTTTGACGCCTTTGGCTTCCCTTTAGCCACCCCAATGTTTTTTAAAACAAAGAAGCTAAAAGGGATGTTGGCGTGATGGTTGACATAATTGAGAACAACTTCATTAGAACTAATCCAGAACAGCTCTTATTTCCAGAAGAGCTCATTTAAAGTAGTTCTAAACCATTGTATCAATATTCATTTAGATAAAACACCCAAGAGAAATTCACCTAAGCAGACAAATGTCTTTGAAATCAGGTGAATATGTAAAGATGTAATTAAAATATTATTACTGAAAACATTTTTCAGGCTTATCTTCTGGTTGAAAACATATAGCAAGTTTCAACTGAGCAAGTTTCTGAAGGATAAAGGAGAAAGATGAGGGGGGAGGAAAGGTTATAATGTTTTCTTTAAAAAACATTTCCCTTCCTGAAGTTATTTTGAAGTTTCATTTTAAAGTGTGAACATAAATATTTCCAGCATAACGACGAAGATGGCTCCTATATAAGGGAACAGTACATAAAGCTGTCTTGAGGTTTGTTTTTTCACCTGGTGGAGACACTTGCGAGCTTTATCATATTCACTTCGCAAGCAGTAAGCACTGCCAAGGTTAAACAACATCATTGTTCGTGCAGAAGTGACTGAACTGGGATAACACTGGGGTGTCTGCTTGCCAGCTGAAAGAAAAAATAATCAAAATTATTTCACACTTCTGATTTCATTCCACACTGTGGCAAGACAAATGCCTGCATTACTTCTGGATTCTGGAGCTATTACTTACAAGATTCCATCACCTCATTTTCTCCTTTGTCTGACCCTGTAGAGACAAGAAAAGCCAGAATGTCCTGTGAGCCTTCTTAAGGCTTTTAAAAGAAAACCCTATCGTTTTATGACAGCAGATTCAAGCTGGACTTTCTCTTCATGGACTGACTATGATAAACCAGAAAAATCTATCAGCTTGTTAGAAATCGTGGACCATTTAGAAAGCTTTCAATTTTCATGTTAGGGTTTTGCTTATCTACAAACATCTTTTAAATCTGCAGTATAATGATGGGCAATAAAGTTTAAACTGCAAATGTGCCATTCAAATCAGAACTGCTTCTGAAGGCTGAACTGTATAGATGGGATCTAAAAGTAGCTGGTTTTGTTACATTCCCTACCCCACCCCCCAAAATCGTTGGAAGTTTTAAGATATAGATTTAACCATCTCCCCGCTCATATCCCCACAGTGTATATACATGGTATTAAACTCTGAAAACAAGCATGGAGGGTGAAAAAGGGTGAAGTGTTAGCAGGTAAGAAGCCCAAGCATTAACTGTAATTACATATTTAATAACAAACTTCCAATAAATAATGTTTAGACAAACTGATGAGCAATACATTAGTTATTTTGAACTAAATTACAAATATACACAAGGTAAACCAAAAACTAAGGACTAAAGAACAGACCATCCACCTCACAAAAACTGCTGCAAACTTATATATGTTGCAAGTTACAGAAGGAAGGCAGCTGAAAGCACGACCGGTTCTAATCAAGTGTAGACTCATTAACCTTGATCCTGTTCGTTTGAAGAGATCCCCAGGGAAACATCAGTGACGTTCTCAGGGTTCAAGTGAGTAATGGCATCAGATATTCTGTCTAGAGAGATGAGAGCCTCTGCCGCATACAAATGGCCAAGAAACCTACAACAGCAAACATTCAGATACAAATTCCACTTGGACAAGTTTCATTACCATATTACTGTTTCAGAAGAGAAACTGGATGTATTTCTTTACCTGAGTGACAGTTTGCTGCACTGAAATTATTATGGAGATACTTTTATAAGTGAGTCATTTGACTTTTTGCCATTTTAGACTCCAATACTACAAACACTTGTGCATGTGAGTAGTCCCAGTGAAATCAGTCGTGCACAAGAGTTTGTGGGATCACGGCTACTCTCCAAAGTATCCAGTTGTCATTTAATAATAATAAATAAATAGCACTTATGTAGCACTTTACACTTTCAGATTGCTATACAAAAAACAATTTAATTCTCACAACATCCTTGGGAGGTTGGGTATTTGTCTCTATTCCCATTTGGCAGATGGAGAAACTAAGGCTAAGTGATTTCATACCCAAAAGAAAAAACACCAACCTGCTACTAGAGTCTGTTACTAAAAACAAACAAAATTGCAGGCATAAATTTATATCCCAATGAGGGAATACAGGCTGTACATTCTTGCGCTGTCCTACGTGTCTGTACAGCACCTAGCATAATGGGACGCCCATTCCCAACTAGAAAAGGAGGACTTGTGGCACCTTAGAGACTAACAAAATTTATTTGAGCATAAGCTTTCGTGAGCTACAGCTCACACGAAAGCTTATGCTCAAATAAATTTGTTAGTCTTTAAGGTGCCACAAGTCCTCCTTTTCTTTTTGCGGATACAGACTAACAGGGCTGCTACTCTGAAACCATTCCCAGCTGGAGCTCCTGGGAGCTACTGTGATACAATTAACAACACAGAGATGTTTATGATGTTCTCCATTTTTAGCTTAGCACAGGTAATCTGCATTTTTTAAAATTAAATTAAAATATTCTAATTAAGATTGCATATTAGATATTACCACAATATACAAATTTACAAGGAAATATTAAATTTAAAACAAAAGTTGAAAAAAAATGATATACATATGTATAAGACATCACAATATAGAATCCATCTCAAATTACAGCAAAATTGCTTTGTTTTGAGTTAATGATTAGCACGCACAAGGAATTTATTGACAATTTGTATTAAAAGGCAAAGCAATTATTATATAAACAACTATCCATAAACTGAAGCGTTTTAATCTGAAGCATATAATCTAAAAAGACAAAGTCACCGCAACAGACAGTCAGCTCCCTCCATGTAATTTACCCCATTCAGTAACATGAAGAAAACACGCATAATTAACACAGAGAACAGCTAATTCTGCAAGGCAAAGAACATAAATGGCTGTCTTTTGCTCCCAAATATGACTCTGATCAGTTATTTCTCCATTTGGGGCATACCATCACAAAGCAGTTTGTGGCGGACTTTCAAATTTAAGAATATTTGGGTCATAAAAGGATTGCACAAAAGCTACAATGAAGTAACATTAGGCATGTAACAAAAACAAAATTAAGATCAGTTAATTTCTTGACATGGGTGGGTTTAGCATGTATATTGCCAGCAAAGTACTACAAACATGAATGGATTAACTCACTTCGTCGTATGTATGTATGGCAACAGATTTGTGAACCCCACCATGAAATACCACTTATAGCCAGGGAGTGAAGGATACAGGTTCAAGCTCACTTGTTTGTTTTTTTTAAACAAAAAGCCTTCAGAATTGTATGACAATCAACATGACTGAGTCCAACAGGAATATTACACACGTGCAATCTCTTCTGTAAACGTAGCTGGATTTCTTTCAAAGTATCTTGCTTATCTTCTGGAAGTTAAAAGCCCCTTTGAAGCTAATTTACACACTGAATACTCAAAGTAGCAGTCTTTGTGGAGAGCAAAAAGAAAAGGAGTACTTGTGGCACCTTAGCGATGAACCAATTTATTTGAGCATAAGCTTTCATGAGATACAGCTCACTTCATTGGATGAAGCTCACGAAAGCTTATGCTCAAATAAATTGGTTCGTCTCTAAGGTGCCACAAGTACTCCTTTTCTTTTTGCGAATACAGACTAACATGGCTGCTACTCTGAAATTTGTCTTTGTGGAGAGCAGTTACTGCCCATTCACAGCAGTTTAACATTAAATACATATACAAAGAAGTAACTAGCACTTCCATAGCACTTTTTACCGGTAGGGCTAAATAAACTTTACAGAAATAGTAAGCATTGTTATCCTCATTTTGCAGATGGAGACGCTGAAGCACAGAAGCTATGTCTCACAAAGTCAGTCAATGGCAGAGCCAGGAACAGAACCCAGGCCTAAAATATCTAGTCTGCTACTTTAGTCACTGGACCAAACTGCCTTTTCAAGATTAACAAGAAGCACCAAAAGTAGTTACAGAATCTGACCATTCCAATTATACAGATTTCATATATAAAAAGTTAGGCCCCATTCCTGCTGGTCAGTGATTATTTTGCCACAGACTTCAAGGGGAAAGAGTCAGATCTAATATTTGCGTTCTTAGACTTAAAGGCAGCACTGGCAACAAGTTAAAAATGTTGGCACTTCAACTCAGATTCTTCCAGATACCAGGGGCAAAAGAATGGTCAATCCAGACTTACTTAAGAGATCCTGACAGCTTTGGCTGCTGAAGAAGTTTATCTGCATGATTCAAAGCCATAAGGTTATCACCCAAAGCCAGAGCAACATAAGCACTGCAGGCAAGTATTGAACACCTGGAAGAGGAAAAGAAAAAGAAAAATTCTGTAGTTTCAAATCCAAATGTAATTGTCCAATTCTTGTATTAATAAATACATATAGAAAATTCTCAAAGACATGCTGGGTCCTTCTAAGCGGATTTGGGCAGAAAGAAGAGCTAAGATGTTGGGATAGCTGATTATTTGATATACATATAAGAAGGCCTGAATCCTTTTTTCAGATCACACCATTTCAGGCCTGACTTCTATATGGCATATATTACAACAAACGTAATCTGTAACATCGTGCAAGGGGTTGGCTTTCATAGTTTTAAGCAGTCCAAGAGGGCCTGTTGGCTGTCAACAGTGATTTGCATGCCAAACTTCAAATCTGTGAAGAGGCTGAATGGCTGGAATAACCCTGTGTAAATTCAGGATTCCTATATAGCAACAGTACATGAACATTTAGCGGTCTATGAAAAGTCCTATTTTAATCTCCAGAAAATGTGAGCTTTTAAGAGCTAAGTTATACTGTTTTCTCAAAAGCAACTGTACGATAGTCCATGAACCTGCAACAGGAAACCTGTTAAAATGCTCTGCACATTTAGGCTCAAAATATTTTGTCTAGAAGTACTCACTGGATGGAATAAAATTTGTCCAGTAAAATCAAGTTCAAAATTCTCACTTTATCAACACTTTATAGTATTCAGAAAATCCACACAAATTATACTTTGATTTTATTACTTGTGTTCTGGATTCTTTTAGCCTTGAACTTCAGTTGATATGTTCCCATTTTATGAAGCAATAAAGTGATACTGCATCATGTAACTTGATAGGTAATCTCCTTGCATCACAGATTTATTGTAATAAGCCTTTTATTCAAAAATTAACAGCCACTTGGGTCTATCATATTGATACTTTATAGTATTTGTACTGTATGAATGTGACCATAAAACCTTAAAGTATTAAGAGTAACAGTTTGAAGTTTTCTACACTGATTCCACTATTTTAAAACTGATAACTCTGATTTTAAACACAAATTGCAGTGCTGTATCGGAAGAGTCTATGAGATAGAAGTGCCTATGAGATAGAAGTGCCAGAGATATTTAACTACACAGTCTTTTAGATGTTACTTGTACAGTTTCATGCATTTCTAAAGCACAAGATTTCCTGAAATTCTTGTAATAAAATCTGAATCACACATTCCACATGTTCAAACAATAGTCCCACATTAGGATGTCAGCATTAGGTCAAGCTTTTATAGCTTGTAATTTTTTTCCTTCTCTACCCCTTAAACATAGCACTTTGGAATATTTTCCACTTCATAAGACACAGTTCAATGTAGGCTTGCTTTATCTTCAGGGCATGAGCCTTCACCTTCCTTGCCTTGGAACTCCTTGCTGCAAGAACAGATTCTATCCTTCTGCAGGGAGGAAAAATGGATCCTCAGACAGGTCTCATGTTGGGAGTTGAGAGAAGAGTGCATTTGATTCTCCTGCCAGTAGGTGGGCTATTATAGCATCAATTTTCTGGCAACTGTCAAGCCTACTTTTGGTCCAGCAGTAAGTTATATCTTTATTCCTGTTTCCCAGGAGGCCTGCTCTTTAATTATACACAAACACTGTAAGAAACTTCTCCACTGTTTTCCCCACCACCCTCTATTCCTCTTTATCATGCTTATTTGTCACATGAAATCTGAAGCCTCACAAAAGCTTTCAAGAAAGGGAGAAGGCTTCCACCTCAGCTCCCTAAAATATTCTTGAAAGGTTTCCAATAAATAAAAAAAACAGAATTCAGTATGAGAGAAAGTCCTAACTGGCGTGTTTTCTTCTGTCTCAAGGGAGCACTACTTTTAACAAGGAGAATGGTAAAAGTATTTAGCTGATAAAACTAATCTGTATAAAAAGGCCAAGCCTGTACTCACACAGGGTTGTTACAACATCTGTCCCAAGCAAAAAATTTGCTCTCTCCCTTCCACATCTTTCTATACATTCAATGAAAAAAACCCAAAACAAACAAAAAAAACGAAACAAAAACGGACACTCATTCGCCATCACAAGTTACCCTCCAGTGAAAATGCTGTCGATCTGGAAACCCCCTATATTCATTAGTATTTTAGGAAAGACACTGCACAGCAACAGGCAACTAGAGAAGAGCAAGACACTTATATCAAATTTTCTTGCTTGCAGTATTGTTCCTCTTACACTCGGATTCATTGTCAAAACCTGTTAAACCAAACAGTCAAGAGATCTGACAGTTAATCAGAGTGGAAAAATTGCATCACAAGGGAAAAGACAAAACTAGTTTTTCCCCCCGGATGAGGATTCTGAGAAAACTCCACAGGCTGTCTTTAAACACTGGAGAGTCCCAGCATTAGTCTGCTTCTCTTTTCCCTAAAGTTTCGTTTGCATTGGAAAAAAAGATGATTTTTTAAACTGCCAGATTATGTCAAACAACCTGTTATGCAGGACTTGACAATAAGATATGTCAGCCCGCATAGACTCAGGTTATTGAGCCTCAACCAGCTACTAGAATTAGTTTAATCCATGTAAAAAGGCTAACCAGGATAAATCCAGTCATTCAAAACTCATTAAAGGGGAGAACTACAATGACATACAGTGCAACTCTTTAAAGATATGAATTGATACCCAAATCAAATAGCAAACAATGGAATTTCCAGAATAATATGGAGAAAATCTGCAAACTGAAATAAATATAAAATACCAAATTAAACACAACATTGCCTATCTATACTCTAGTCACATTTCAATATGGCCAAATGCAAGGTCACATCTAGGAACACAGAATGCAAGGCCTACTTGCAGGATGGGGGAACTCTATTCTGGAAAGCAGTGATTCTAAGGTTTTCCACATTTAAAATGCTACAGCGGTACACTGCGCTACTGTGTCTCTTCAGTGTAGACACTACCTACGCTGACAGGTGCGGTACTCTCGTAATCTATCTCCTCAACAGGCGGTAGCTATGTCGATGGAACAAGTTTAGGCTTCGTCTACACAGGGACTTAGGTCGATTTAACACCACCACTCAGGCGTGTAGATTTTTCATACTCTTAACCAAGGCAGTTAAATCAATCTAATTTTCTAACGTAGACTAACCCTGATAGAGACTTGAGGGTCACAGTGGATAAATCAGCTGAACTTGAGCTCCTAGTGCAATGCAGTGGCCAGAAGGGCTAATGGAACCCTTGATCGTATGAAAGGGGAGTACTGAGCAGAAGTAAAGAGATTATAATACCTCTATATTTAGCCCTGGTGCAACTGCTACTACAATATTGTGTCCAGATCTGGTGGTCACGCTTCAAGAAGGACAGATAAACTAGAGAGGGGCAGAGAAGAGCCATGAGAAAGATTTAAGGATTGGAGAATAAGCCTTAACAGACTTAAAGAGCTCATAAAAACATAAGAATGGCCATACTGGGTCAGACCAATGGTCCAACTAGACCAATATCCTGTCTTCCAACAGTGGTCAGTGCCAGATACTTCAGCTCAATCTATTTAGCTTAACAAAAAGAGAAAGTTACAGGGTGACTTGATCACAGTCTACCTAGAGCCCTCTTTATCACATTTCTGTTCCCTTCAATCTAGAAGACAAAATATAACAAGATTCAATGGCTGGAAGCTGAAAACAGACAAATTCAGGCTAGAAATTAGATGCAAGTTTTTAAACAGAGAAGGTAACTAACCACTGACACAATTTACCTAGGCTTGTGGTAGATTATTCAAACACTGGAGATTTTAAAATCAAGGTCTGATGTTTTTCTATGACTTGTGTTATTCAGGAGATCAGACTATACGATAAAAATGGTCCCTTCTGGCCTTAAACTCAGATTAATCTAGGAATCCTTTGAAACACAGGCCTGAAACTTTCTACAATACCGCAGTGAATAGAGACAGTAGAAATAGTATTTTAACACTACAAGTCAGAATTAGAGAGAGAAAAGACAACACAGGATTATTCTCTACAGTATATCTTCTAGTGCTTTGTCCAGTAACTGTGTTTCTACTTGTCATAGTTTCTCCCCTTTATTCATTCATCTATAGCTACATTGTTTTCCCTCTCAATCTGTAACACTTTTAGCACCACACATGTCCACAGGCAGCCATCAGAGGAGCAATAAAACTTCTGAAGGGCTTTCCTAAAGCAGAAAATTCACTATTATTTGAGACCATGATTTAGTGATCTATCAATATAAAAGATTAGTAAAATAAGAGATTTTTTAGCTGTACTAGGCCTAAAAAGAGGAAGACTAGGTAAATAAAGTATGTTTGTCCATCAAAAGAGGCACCAACATTTCTCTTGATCCCTACAATAGTTTTTACAGCACTTTCACTTGTAATCTGTGGCCCAGAGAGGATACATCAGGTTCAGTGAAGCCTAACAGAATTGGGTTGTTCTAGCATATTAAAACATTGTAAGGAATTTTACTGGGCAGTAGAAAGGTAAAGGGATTGACTTCCTATTCAAAGTATGCTAAGTATGCAGAAGCTAGGAGGCTGAAGAAACTATTACAACAGAAGAACTCATAGAAAAACCAGAAGTCGAAACTCAAAGTTTCTTCTTCCCTACATGGTATGTGGGTGTGGGTAAGGGTTTTTACATGTTACCCAAAAAAAAAAAAAAAAAAAAAACCCAAACCCTCTGCTTAGTTACTTTGTGCAATTGCCAAATAACTGGAATGTAAAAGACTCAGACAACTACCAAGTTCAGTATGTATGGTAAATTACATATTAACTCTAACTGTCCGCACAAATCCCTCTAAAATGACACAAGATTTTTTGTTTTGTTTTAAAACTATGATGATATAAGCAATTATGTACAAAACACATTCAAAGCTATTTAAAAGCACATTCAAGAATTGGGAAAGATGAAGTTTTTGAGTCCAACTAGCTGACATCATGGTAAATCTAAAGATATACAACTTTTTTCCCCCCTTAGAGAAAATCTTTGCTGGCTCTTGGAATTTTCTATTAATTTTAACTGACCAACAAGATAAGAGTTTTAATCTTTTTAGTTTTTCTTTTAACAGCTCCTCTTCCAGCAAAACTGAAGGCAGTTAGTTAACATTTGATTCTGTACAGAATGGAGTTTTACACAGCCACATGCAAAAGCCCAGAAATTGTTTATATTGACTCACGCCCTAAGGATACCAAGTCCCACGGTTTTAACTATTAGTTAAAGCAAATATGACAAGAACTAAATCAATGTTTTTCTTCTCTTTTCCTTTTCTGATATGATGTTCCTTACCAGAAGCAGTAAAATAATTCTTGTACTGACAAGCTTTTCCTGACATGCTGTCAGGTTACATCAATAGATAACAATGGTTGATTGTGAAAGAAAGGATTACATACATTCATTTTCTTACATGACACCATGTAATAATTTTGACATATAATAGTCATATTTTACACAACAGACAAAAGAGCCATACTATTTGTTTATTTTTTAACCCAATACCTTCCATCTCAAGTATTATATTCCTCTGTTTAAAAACAATCAAAATATCAGTAACGACTCCTCACTCATTCAAACGAAAATTTTCTTTAATTGACTAAAGCTAGATTTTCTGCACATAACTGGAGCAAAGCAAATGTTAAGCTTGATATTATGACAACAGGTAAGCCAGAAGTTAGCCTAGAAGACAGTGTATACCTCATAACTTAAGTAAGAAATTACTGTATGCTTTAACAGAAAATAAAAATACAGTTAGAGCAGATACCTTTTGTTTTTATAGAAATTCCTGTTCATAAACATGTACTAACAGAGAGAAGAAACTCAAGTACTGCATTCATTACCCAATTTTAAAAAAAATCCCTAAAACTTTCATCTGCCGGAAACTACTTACAACATTAGCAGGTGTTGGTTGATCCTGCTGGGAAAAAAATATGTGGGTTCCATGTGGCTTGTTACCCTATCTGGATATCTGGGAGACAGAATGGGTCTGTAGAAAGAGCACCTAGACTGTGTGCCAAGTAGTCTTAAGGAAGACAAAGTTCCTCAGTTACTGCACAGGGTGAGTTTCTTCGAGATGTTGGTCTCTGTGGGTGCTCTACTTTAGGTGAATCTGTGCCCCTGTGTCTGTAATTGGAGATTTTTAATAGCAGTGCCTGGTTGGGTTGCACACGCACAGTCCCCATCTCCTGCTGCCTCTGCGGGTTACATAGCGCTTTGTGACCAACCTCCCCTCAGTTCCCTCTCTACCGCAGTCTCTAGGGTGAAAAAAAATCAACTCCAAAGTAGTGGGGAGGAGAGAGGGTAGGAGAGCACACACAGGGACAACTAATCTCAAAGAACCTCAGTTGCTGCACAGGGGGAAGTAGCCTTTTCCTCTTCTTTGAGGAGTGTCCCTGTGGGTGCTCCACTTTAGGTGACTGTAGAGAAATGGCCTTTGGTGGAAGGGAGGGTCTTTGGAGTTGCAGTCTTAGCGGATGATAAAACCATAAGTCTGAATAGAGAGTCTGATGATGAGTGCTGCTCTGTGGCATAGTGCTGTGTGAACGTATGGGCTGATGCCCAGGTTGCTGCTTTACAGATGTCCATAATGGGCATATTGTTGAGGAAAGCTATCAAAGCACAGAGTGCTCAAGTGGAGCATGTGCAGGTCCCCAGCGGGGTTGTAGCTGTTGGTGATAACAAAGGTCTATGCAGTTTGAGAGCCTTTTAAATAGCCTCTGTTTAGATATGGTGTTTCCCTTAGATTGTTTGGTGATGCAAAGAAATAACTTTGGTGATTTTCTGAAAGTCTTTGTCCTCTCAATATAAAATGTTAGCGCTCTTTGGACATCTAGAGCATGCAGTGTTGCTTCTCGTTTATTCCTGTGAGGTTTTGGGAAGAATGATGGGAGATAAACCTGTTAGAGCCGCGGGTCAGCCTATTCATGTCTAATGTGGATTCCAATGGGGACCAGAGGCCGTGCATTGTGTGGTTGTGCAGGTGTGCCTCCCAACCTAGCAGAGAAGCATCAGTTGGGAGTATCATCAATGGAAGGCTCTGTGCAAAGAGAATTCCTGCACAAACATTGTTTGGTTGCGTCCACTAATGTAAAGTTTTGTGTTTTTTTTTTACTTTAGTTGGCATTATAAAACATTTGTTAATGCTGTGTCTGTGTGGAATATATACTGTCCTGAGCCAGCCTTGCAGGCATCATATGTGCAGTCTGGCATATTTGACACAAATGTCATTGCTGACATGTGGCCTAACAGTTGGAGGCAGGTCCTGGCTGATGTCTGTGGACTGGCTTGCGTTGTGGTGATTAGATTTACTCAAGTGCTAAACCTCTGTCAGGGCAGTGAGGCTGTAGCCTCCAGAGAGTCGAGGTAGGCCCCAACGAACTCCAGTTTCTGCACAGGTGTGAGTGTTGATTTTTGTTCATTTATTTGTAGGCCTAGATGTGTGAAGAGAGCTACTGTCTTGAGTAGGTTCTAGTAGCTGCGTGGATAGGCGAGGAGTAGATTTCCCCTTCACCCTCACCGTCTTCATTGCTAGATAAAGAAGGAGTTGATCTGGGGATGTGGTAAGTTGGCTTAGTACCGAGTGTCCTGGAGTGAAGTCGGTACTGAGGAGTGGAGATTCCGGTGCTGAGGAGACTAGAAGATCTTTGTGGCACAGAAACTGCTGCGGTATCGAGAGCATCAGTACCGAGGGTGTTGTCAGCAGTACCGCTGCCTTTGCTGCAGTTGACGGTGCCAGGGGTCATACGCGATGCGCTATAGAGGCAGCAGGTAGCGCCACAGTGCTGCATGTTTGAGCTGCTCCAGCAGTACTGCGGGAGGGACTGTAGGTCTTCCTGTCGTGCCTTTTTAGGGTCTTTTGCTCGCATAGTACCCATGATACCGAATGATCCCACTAACTCAGAGGTGGAAGGTCTTGGTGTGGTCGGTACCAATGGGTAAGGCTATGATTTTTGTCTTGGATATTTGTAGTAAAAGTCAGGGACAGGTCACTGGCACTAAACAAACAAAAACAAAACAAAACAAAAAAATCACAGAAGCCGTGACCGGTCCCTGACTTTTACTAAAAACATCCCTCACAAAATGGGGAGGGAGGAGGGTCCAGCACCCTGCCCCACCCTGCAGCAACTGGCAGCTGCAGGGACCCCATTGCTCAGTGGTTGGGAGGGGTACCTGCATGGCTGGAGCTGGGTGTGTGTGTCCCGCTACCGTCCTGTGGGGCTGCAGCTGGAGGGGGATCCCCCGCCACCTGCAGCGGCCAGGAAGCAGGGAGGGGCCTCTGCCAGCAGCAGAGTCTGGAGAGCTGCAGCTGACCCCCTACCTGCTGAGCAGCTCCAGGGTCAGTTGCTGGGCAGCTGCGGGAGGATCCCCCACCGCCCACAGAGGCTGGGCTGCTGCGGGGTCCCCAATGTCACTGAGGTCACTGGAAGTCATGGATTCCGTGGCTTCCGCGACCTCTGTGACATCATCTTAGCCTTAGCAATGGGGTCTGCCAAGTCAGGGAATTCCACATTTTGGCTGATTCCCAAGGAGGGGAGGTCAGAGCCTGCTTCTGTGATCCTTCCACTGAGAGGATGAAGGGGAATCTCTGTCAGATGCCACTGTGGGAAACTGTTGCACAGGAGGGGCCTGTGATCCCAGATCGGATGCGGGCACAAAGACTTCTCCACCATGAGAAGTTTTAGCTGTATGTCTCCCGCCCTCCTGGCACAGACTTTCAAGCTGTGGCAGTGGGAGCACTTTTGAGGTATGTCTGTCTCACTGAGGCAGCGGACACACCGAGTGTCCATCACACACCACGACTGAGGAGCAGCAAGTGAGGTAATGTTTAAAACCCGGGGAGCTGGGCATTCTCCTGTGAAGAAGGTAGCTATACTACACTAAGGGGTAACTGAAACTTAAATGCCTAAGTGAAAACAAAGGTTTTTTATTTTTTCTTAAACAAAAACAAGGAAGAGTAATTAAACTATTGATTAACTAACTAGCATTCTAAAGTTAAAACTAGAGAAAGACAAAGTACAGAGGCACTTCTAAGTGCTCCATCTCAAGCCGAAGGCAGTAGAAAAGGCACTGAGGGGGGGTTGGTCGCACAGCACTATGTAACCGCCATAGGTGGCATGAGACAAGGACAGCGCATATGCGAACCACCCATGCTCTGCTACTAGAAACCTCTGATTACAAGCGCTGGGGCACAGATTCACCTAAAGTGGAGCATGCACAGGGACACTCCTTGAAGAAGTACCTTGTGAACATAAAAGGCTAGAGCTGAGATTTGATTTTGGTTAAGAACACCAAACTCCAATAAGGGGTTGAATTTGACTCTACATAATGTGCGGACTGTTTTAGAACAGACTAGAAATAACACCTGTTCCTTTTGCCATCACTGTCCCCAAAAGAACCAGTTATACAAGAAACTGCATTTAATAATTCTGGGGGAATTGTGCACCAAAAAATTAAAAATTCTGCACACAATATTTTAAAATTCTGAAAAATTCTGCATATTTTATTATCAAAATATCACAATATAATCACTCTAGTTTCAATTATTTTGGTAATTTATCTCAAAACATCTGTCAACAAGTATGTCAACAATATAGACAACAGCAAAAAAGATTCCCCAGTAAGAGAGAGTTAAAGAAGCCCTTACAACCCAGTTCCAGTTGGGGAGTACTGAAGGTGGCTGCATGGGGCCCCCAGAGCCCGGACACCTGCTCCCTCCCGCCCAGAGTGCAGACACCCACACCCCTCTTCCCCCAGAGCCCACTGTGTGTGCCACCAGAGCCCAGTCACCTGCACCGCCTCCCCTCAGGGCCAAGCCGTGGGCACTGCCCAGCCCAGCCGTAGGGCAACCCCTTCCCCCTAGAGCCCAGCCAGAGGGAACCCCCCCAACCCAGACACCTGCCCCGTGCACCAGAGCTCAGACACCCGCACCCCTCTTCCCCCAGAGTCCAGCCACAAGGCATCCCCAGAGCCAAGACACCCACACCCCCTCTCCCCCCAGAGCCCAGCCATGAGCATCCCCAAGCCCAGACACCCGCACCCCTTCTCCTCAGAGCCCAAGCACCTGCACCCCTTCTCCCCACAGAGCCCAGCTGTTTAATTTGTCCAATTTACTTCTATGCCAGAGTGGTGATTTCTAGTTTTGGAAGGCTGAAACGTCAAACCGTTTCTTTGCACATCTTTACTGGACTGATAAAGTATAAACCACTGTTTGCTTGTGCATGGACCAGAGATCAGGGCTTCTGTATTAAAAGGGAGCACAACAAATACAAGCAGAACTATTAAGCTCTTATTCTGGGCTTCCAGTTTCTATTAAAAAAAATCCCACACACAAACCCAAAACACACCATCACCAACATCACCGTCTTCTGATGATTTTCACATTCCACTTTACCAAATGGTAGCACTTAAAGGACAAGCAGCAGCATATAGACAGAAAGCAAAATTACAGCACTACATCCACTTGAGGAATTCAGTTCAACAAAGCATTGGATTTTAAGGTCACATGCATTTCAGTTTTTAATGCAGCCAGATTTCACTGGCTGGTACTGCTCCAATCCAGTTCTGAGGTAATGGGCAGGGATGACCAAGGAATGGAGATGTAATGGTTCCAGATTGGTAGAAGTGGCTTTTTTCTGGAACCTTCCAGCCTGATGTTTTAATACACTAGAACATGGTATTAGTTGACCTGGGGTTTCCACCAACGGCTTGGTTTTGCCACACATAGCAGATGTGTGCACTTCAGATTTTTTTTTTGCACTTAGCATAAGGTCATATGTGGTACAGCCTGAGATTTCAGTAACTTGTGCAGAACTAAAGTGAAGTGATTGGAGGAATTTGAGGTGAAAAAACTGTACTTTTTAAAAGGTCAAAAACAACATGGGACAAAGATAATTTTTTCAAACTCAGTTTCATATTATGTACAGTCAAAGGCTAAGTATGATTAAATTAATAAAGCTTTAACATGCATACTTGTTTACTATCTCATATACATCTCAAAATGTGAAGTCATGATTTTTAAAAATAAAATTATAGAATCCATGACAAACAATCATACTTAGTTTGGTCTGCCAATTTGCCACATTCTATACTCACCCATGTAAAAAGAAAATCACCAGCAGCTGCCACTACCTACTATTCGCTTAACATTCAACGTATAAGCACCTATCACCTTGATGTCCAAGCACCATAGGTCTGAAGAATTTGCTAATGGAAAACTAGTCAGTTACTTGTAGCCCTGGAACATGAAGACATGCTAGGGTGTAAGCTTTAAAATCAACCACTTGAGCAATGTTAAAGGCATTCCCTTGTATTGGCCAGACTTTTAAAACGTACTAGTTAGCCTGATTTAGATAACACATGCTCAAATCACATCTTTAAATCCTAGTCTAGACAAGTTTTTAGAAAGCTTGCTTTGATTATACTTATATACGAAAAAAAACCTCTAAATTTGCATTAAGATTACTTTAATAGCTTTTAGTTGTCTTAACATCCTTCAGTGGAATATGCTAGTTTCTTAAAACCCATATGGTGGCTATCACATGTGGTTCAAAACCTCAGTTCACTACCCTGTCACCTTTGTTAGGAGAGTCGTGATGTGGAAGCGTGATATGCACTAACATTACTTTGATTTTCAATCTGTCCGAGAAAGATGGGATATTATAGGCTGGCATGAAAGCTAGCCTTACAAGTGCTCTAGAAGGAAAAGGCAACATAATGAAATCTCAATCATTTCCATTAATGGCAGCAGGAATCACAGATTCTTGAGTGTAAAGTGAGCATGCTTTTTTTTCCATGTAGTAAAAGGGACATTAGATTTGTGTACAAACCTCAAAGCTACAGTTTTTTTACCTGTACCCTGCTCTTTATTGAGTTTTACTCTTTTAATTAAAAATGTAGCCTTAAGGAAGGAAAGTGCCTTCCTCTTAGATAAATATTAATCTAATTTCCTTGTAATCTGCTGATAGTTCATTCCATGCCTAGCAGCTGTGATGTAGTTTTTGGATTCAATGTGACTTTTTTAAAAACACTTTTAAACTACAGTCTGACATTCTACTTGTTTTTGTCAGTTTCAAGTTCCCAAGCAATAGAAGTATTTACCTTAAATTTTCTAATTCCTGTTTTCTCAGAGGTGAAGAAGGTGGAGCTGGAATGAATTTATCTCCTTCATGACTTTTACTGCTGAAATGAAGACAGCCTGTTAATTGCGAGCAGTGACCTTCAAGCCTTTAACAAAAAAAAGGAATGTAAATGCAATAACGACGGACACTAATCCCCCCCGCCTTTTTTTTTTTTTCTTTTTAAAAAAACAGCAAGAATCCTACATGTTGAAATGGAAAAAGCTGGACAAAGAAGCAAAAGTGAGGGCTGGCAATACTTCAAGCACTGGTATCATTAACAATTCCAATTTTGAGGGGAGGCAGTGACAACCTTTTACCAACAAAAGAAAAAAAACCCACCAACACTACCTTATGCAGCTTTAAGCTATTTTTAGAATTCTATAGGAGAAACGACTAAATCTGGTAGATGCAGATTGTGTTGGGTTTGTATTAAAAGGAAGGAAGCTATCTCTAACTTAGGGGAAGGACAGGAAGAGGCCCAGTACAATTTGAAATTTTTAGCAATGTATGGTCCAATTAGAGGAATTCTTTATCATAAATATATATATATATATATATATATACACACCCACCCACACCCACCCACCCACAAACCACACCAAGAATCCACTTATTTTTCAGTTAGTGATATTCTAATGTGAAACCTGAAATATACACATATATTTGGACAATTCAAGACGTACTTCTCTCTCAAAACTTGTATTTTCACCATTTCTTTTTCTTGAAGACAAATTTTGAAAGCTTTCCTTCCATCTTTGGCAGCAAACACTAATTTCTGCACTGGCAAACGTGGAACTGCAGTTTACAATAAGCTGAAAAACAGCTTCCTTCTGAGGTGGGGAAAGACTACACTTGCATTTCGGCAGAAAAAACAACACAATTTGGATACGACAGACCAAGTTTTTGGTTTGGATTTTTTTTTATTTTCGCCCACTTCACAAACAGTGAGAAACTTTTCACCCAAGTCTAGTACTGCTTCATCTCTGCTTACCACAAGCACTACCTCATACATGTATAGATGAATGACGTTATTCCAGTGCAAACTTCGGACCAAACATCAAGAGAAGTATAGAAGTAAAAGAAACCTTACCTAAAGTTGTAGAACACACACACAAAACCACCCCCTTTTCACCAGGGGAATGTCTGTTACAAGGTCCAGCGTGTACAATATTTTCAGGAGAATGTCACCATCTTGGTTCTTCTATTGTCCCTACCCCCTACCTCCAAACAGACAAGGTTCCTAGCTGAGAGGAATGGATGAAAATCCTTTCAGAACTTGGCAGCATGAATTCAGGAAGAGAATACTTAGTTATTGGACTTTTGGGGGGCAACAATGTTCCTTGGAAGGTATAGTGAAAATGTTAGTTATAGAAGCCTATGCTTTTGAAATCATATGACAGTAAGAAATCCTCTTCTACAATGCACATTTTCTCTTCCTCACTCCTGTTAAGGAAAAGGGACACACTAGGAATGATTCACTAAGAAAAATCACAAGTTGTGGACTGTGGTCATGAAGGATTTCTAAGGAAAGATGGTGGGGAAAAAATACTCCCAATAGCAAGAAAAAAGAAAATGAAAAGAAGTTTCCTTTAAATACCCGACATAGACTGAATTCCTTAACTGTTAAAGGGATAAATGGGGTTTCTGCACTTTCAGTACTGTATATTGGAACTTGGGTATAACAAAATGCAACTTTCTATTATTTTTCTTAAACGAACTAAGGCCTCCAGTATTACCTGTTTTTTTCCCCCAAAGCTGGTGTTCTAAACATTTTCTCCGAGGACTGTGTCCATGAAAGTGAAGGACTCACCGGCATTACACCAGGCACAGCGCAGGCAGGAACCAAGAAAAGTTCTCTACATGATATTGTTAATGCTCTTCTCCAACACCCCTGATTTTATATGGAAATCCAACCTCCATCCCCCACCTCAGAAATAAGCATAATATCGCATACAGCACCCAAGAGTGATTTGTCTATGTACCAAATTGGAGGCCAGGGCAGATGTTTAGAACTGAAGTATAAGACACTAAGGGCTTGTCTACACTTAAAATGCTACAGCAGCATAGCTGCCTCTGCTGCAGCTGTGCTGCTGTAGTGTGCCAGTGGAGAGTCTCTGCAGTGATGGAAGGGGTTCTGTAGTTAGTTGCTCTAGTGAGTGTCTACACTGAAGCACTTCAGTGCCACAGCGGCACTGTTAGTTTGTAGTTAGTCGTCACTGTAGTTAGTCCACCTCCCTGAGAGGTGGTAGCTAGGTCGACAAACTTTCCCATTGACCTGGTGCTCTTTACACTGGGGGTTAGGTCAGCATAGCTACACCTGTCACCAGTGTGAATTTTTCACACCCCCGAGAGACGTAGCTATTCTAATGTGAGTGTTCAGCATAGACCAGTCCTGAGCATTACAGAAGTATGTGCACCCCCGAGGTAACTGGGAAAACAAAAACCACCGTCAACACATTTAGTAGTTGTAAAACGTAAGTAAAAAGACAGTGAAAACATTCGTAAAAATCAATTTAATTGCTGAAGGGTAGTTTTTGTTTTGTTTTGAAAGAAAATAAGTAAGTGTTTGATGGTGGAAGTCCAATCACTAATTTTAACTCAGGTTTACTTAGCAGTACTTAAAACTGCTACCAGTGTAACAGAATGACTTTGCATGTGTTTGAGATCACCTTTTACGTTTTCTATTTTTCTGCCTGTCAAACTACAGGACAGGCAATAGGCACAGAAATCTCACTCAGATGCTGTGGATGAAAAAAAAAAGTTTTTTAAATAACTGAAATATCTACTATTATATTTACCTGCATGCTTCACTGCTTTCATTGTTCTCTGCGTTTCCTCCCAACTGGTTATTAGTTTTAGATCCATTTTCCTGCTTTGGCTCCTGCTGATCTTCCGGCAGCAACAGCAAGGCATTTCTTAGACAAATTGCTGCAAACTCCATACTGGCTACAGGGATAGCTGAGGACTGCCCATCACTTGAAAGATGGAGGTTAACTAGTAACTATACTAATATTATTGCCACTTCATTCACAAAATATAACGCTCTAGAAAAAGTGAGTTCAGGACGACACAGAACAACTTTGTCCTATGGACCAGTGGAAGACTAATTTCATGCTTTAATAAGTTACATTTAAATATTTACTTTATGCACTCAACAAAATGATTATATCCTAATTTAGAGCTCCATCCATGGAAGTCCCATATATTCCAACAGGAACTCCCTAAATAGAGTGCTGGTAAAATCAGATCCTTTGGATACAAAATCCTGGGGCACTTTTTCCTTTTTGTTTGTACACTTCGGCTTGTAGAGAACTAAACACAGCATCAGTGCACATACAAGAAAACAAGATGTGCAGGAACAACAGAATACGTGCACACATTATATTGTGAAGCCTGAAGACAAAGCCAATACATTCTACCACTTAGAAGTACAGGGAATTCACATATAATCTTACTTCAAGTGTTATGGCTCTTACAAGATGAGATACTTTAGCTAACAAATAATAAAACTTTGTACATCTTATCTATTAAGCTACTCTAGGCTACTTTCTAGGATAGGGTTTTTGTGATAATTTCCCTTTCTATAAAGAATTTAACATGCAACTAGGTGGAAAACATGAATTCTAGAGAGATTAAATTAGGAAATGGCCAACCAAAATTTGAGCTTCATTAAACACATAAATAAGCCTTCTGTTGCCCATCCAACACTAGACACCCACTAAGACCCCAAGCCTGTAAACATTTCAACACATGAGTAACTTTAACCATATGTGTAGTCCCATATAAATCAATGGGAATATTCACATGAATAAAGTTATTCACGTTTAAAGACAGGGAAGTTTACCAGAAAAAAATATTCTAAACAGCCATACACCCTTTACAGAGATGAGTAGAAAGTAACAGAGTACAGAAATATTGCATACTTACTTATAAACAACATTCTGTATTGACTGTGAGGCAAGGACTATTTTACGGTGATAGCCTTGACCTACAATAGATTGTACAATTCCTTTTTTGCTTGGAAGACCTTTAGTTTCTTGTTCTGATGTCTAAAAGAAGGATTGAAAATATCAGTGAGACTGAACAGGTGATCTTCTTGACATAAAAGCTGCAGGGCTGAGAAAACAGAATATTACACGTACATTACTGAACCCAGCTAACCTGCATTGATTTGGAATTCGCCTGGAGATGGTAGAACACCCCAGAAAGTTTTACTGTCATCCAAATATCATGAAGGATAAGGAACTTTTAATTTGTCCTCACAATGCAGTTTTACTATACCCCAACTAACTTGAAGCTTCAGGGATTATTTTTGATAATTTGTTCAATAGTCTATTGACCTAGTCTTTCCTGTTATAAAAAAAAAAAAAAAAAAAAGACAATGAACCAAGTCATTTTCAAAAATAGTCAAATTTAGAATTGCTAGGACATTAAAATTTTTTACATAATATGAAGCTAAATAATCTAAACTACCAATATTTATATTCTGACCTCACCCTCACCCTATTTTTTTCATTTGTTGTCCCCCATATTCAATAGATGCATGGGTCCAGTGGTTCTTCTCCCTGAACTCAGGCCTTTAGTTTTGGGTGGGCCTACAGCCACCCATCCCAAGTACTTCAAATAGTACAAACTTTCCAACTTCTGCAACAAACAAAGGTGGGGTCTTACAGACACGTCTCTTTCGCTACACAACCCTAATGTATCCCCAGATCAGGTCTATCCTGTGCCCTGAATGAGGCAGGGATCCTGGGCAAAATTTAGGATATCATCGTGTAATTAAAGACTGTATTATAACATATATGCACAAGGGATCTGAATTAAGATTCCACAGGCAATCTTAATCCTCACCATTTTGTAACTTTTGAGTGTTTGACTTTGCAACCTTAACTTTATGTAGTTTTGTATGTTTAATTTCCCAGGTATTAAAAAAACCAAAAAACCCAAAACCCAGAAAGTCCATCATGTGAAAGCATCTTGATGTTTCAGGGGTCATCAAGAAGATGTGACATGCTTTTGCAGTGCGTTTCACAAGTATTTGCTGACAGCAGAGGAACGTCAAGACTCAGCAACCTTGGGTTCAATTCCAGGTTCGGGGGGAGGGGAGAGAAGTGTGCTCTTCTAGGTACAGACCCTTCACTTCCTGATCCCCTCAAGCCAGACTCCTTCTACCTGTGTCCCCTCTGACCTGTCCCTGTGTCAGTCGCATACAAGTTTCTTCCCCAAACCCAGTTTCTAATCCCAGTTCCAGTCCTAGTCTCCTCCTTTCCATGTCCAAATCCCAATCTTTCTCCCCATGCCCCCTGTAAAATCTAAGGCTCCCAGTGCCAGTCTTCCTTCCCAAGCTCCTTTTCCCTAGTCTCCTTGCCCAGCCAGTGCCAGTATCTTCTCCCTTCCAGCTCTTGTCCCCTCTGCATTTCAGTCAAGCTGCTGCTCCTGCTTCACACTGCCTGGTCACCAGCAGGGGAAATATTGAGAGCACAAGAGAGTCTCCCTGCTTAATTCCAGTGCCTAGTGCCACAGCAGCCAGAAGCAGCAACTGCAGGGAAAGTCGAGTTCAGCCTCTGCAATCCCAGGCTGGAGTATGCTCAGTGCAGACAGAATCTGGAAAATTTGGCTGCCACATACTAACAATATTTTTATGGAGCATTTGCTAGCAGATTTTTTTCAGTCTTATACTTTGGCCAAATTTGGGAAGACTTCCATGGGAAAAGCAAAAGCCACATCCCTGACACGAATGCAACTCCCCTGGCCAAATTTCAAGACCTGGCTCCAAAGCAGGCATTACAGCTTTTCAACAAAATGGTTGTAAGATTTTTAACATAGACAAAAGGACATTTTCCCTTAAACAGCTGAACCATTTTTGCTGAAAGTTTCAAAAAGATTCATTGTGAGGTAGACACCCAGCATGGACAATTTCAGCCTACACAGTTTAAGTCTGGCAAAGTTATAAGCCAAACAAAGTCTTCTACTGAGAAGAGCCAGGAAACCCCAATTATAGCAGCAGTTACCAGCTCCATCTGTGATAAAATAAAAGTACGTTTCTAGCCCTCAACAATTGTGAAGAAAAGCATGAAAACGTGATCCAACGCAATGACATCTGCCTGAGCTTCCAGAGAGCATAAAGCAGTAGCTTTAACAGATATGAACTGCCCCTGTATCTCAATGGGGTGTTAACTCCCAATCTCGGCAAACATCCCCCCACCAAACTTGACATCATCCCAACATGGGTCTGTGTAGCAGAAGGAGAATAATGCAGTGGGCTTAGCCCACCCACTAAAATAAATACTACAGGTTCTGGAGAAAGAACTGGGGGCCCTCCTACTGCCACCCTTGCTTTTCTTGGAGAAAGCTGCGGGAGACCATCCCATGGGCTGCTGGTGCACTTCAGGAGAAGAGAAGAGGATCCGCTGCCCCTGCCTCTCTGAGAACGGAAGGCCCTGCTGCTACCATTTCAAGTGGGATGCAAGGCCACAGCACAGGGGCAGAGCCATGTCCCATGATGTGGTGTGCATAGAATCAGGGCCAGATTAAGGCGGGCCATGGACCTGAGAATTTCTTGTGACATCACTGTTATTAAATATTTCTTTCATGGTAATGTCCAAGTCCTGTATCAGGATTAGGGCCCCACTGGGCTAGGAGCTTTACAGTCTGATGTAAATATGGTCCCAATCCCAAAAGTCTTACAATCCAAAGGCAGAAACATAAAATGTGGGGGAGAGGCACCATACATAACATTTTCTATATTTGTAAGCCTCGCTATTAAGTACTGGCTGGTTTCTTGTAGGCAACATGAGACAAGCAGGTCTTGAGAGGGAATTAAAGGAGGAAAGAGAGTAGAGCAGGGGTTCTCAAACTGGGGGTCGTAAGGTTATTGCATGGGGGGGTCCTGAGCAGTCAAACTCCACCCCCAAACCCTGCTTCGCCTCCAGCATTTATAATAAATGTTAAACATAAAAGTAGTGTTTTTAATTT
Organism: Eretmochelys imbricata; assembly: GCF_965152235.1. NCBI lineage: Eukaryota > Metazoa > Chordata > Testudines > Cheloniidae > Eretmochelys > Eretmochelys imbricata. The sequence continues at coordinate 194,217,695 of NC_135573.1, forward strand.
ATAAAGGGGGTCACATTCAGAGGCTTGCTGTGTAAAATGGGTCACAAGTACAAAAGTTTGAAAATCACTGGAGTAGAGGAACCTTACAGAACAATTCAAGGATAGCATTGGTGAAAACATGAAAGTGTTTGTAGGAGCAAATACATGAGCAGAAGTGCATGCAATAAAGAGAACAAAACTACATAAAAACAGGGATGGGAAGAGTTGTGTAAGGCACTAAAAGTCAAAAAGAACAAGAAATTTCAACTTGATACTGTGAGAGAAGAGTTTCCAGTGGAGGGATTCAAAGAGAGGAGGATGGGATCAGAACAAAGAGCAGAGATGATGCATTTTTGTACAAACTGGATAGAGTGGCCCAGATTTCAGAGAAGCCAGAGAGAAAAAGGGTGCAATAATCAAGATAGGAAATTATGAAAGCCTGCAGTTAGTTTTGGATGTGTGAAAAGAAAGGAAAAAGGTCATATACCAGGATTCTACATACACCACTGTATGGCTTGTTGCTTATATCCTGTTTAGATTCCTATCACATGCAGTCCATACCCCTACTTTGAGAAAATATTTATATTAGATAGGACTTGTTTTTTGTTTATTCTAAGGGATACAAACCAACCCTCATGAACCAGAACCAGGACAAATGCCAACCACTAAATGACACTGGTCAGAATTCTGCCCACCTTCTTTTAAAGCACCTAGTACTGGTTACTATCAGAGACAGGGCATTGGACTAGAGGGACTGACACAGTAAGACAATTTGTAGGATTTAGATACCAGCATATTCAGCAGTAAACAAATACAGGTCACAAGAAGCCAGCTAACACATTTGTGTGTGCAAATGTAACAATATACTTGCACTCAAATCATACATCTTGGCATATGGATGTGGGATGCGTGGAGTGGGAATTTCCACTGAGACTGGGAGAAGGGAGTGGGAGAGAAGAGAAAGAAACCCACCCCACTGCCACAGAGCAGCAGCAGTTATACTGTAACTGCTAGCAACGGTCTGCATGGATATTTATGCTCCCATAAGAGAACTGGCCAGCAGTTCCACTTAACCTTACTACTTCCCATCCCCAAAACTCCTTGCACTGAGAGCCCCAGCAGAGCAGAACTCCACAGGACAGAGAAGGATGTACAGCCCATGCAAGACTTTTAAATCCTGTGATTCTCCTTTTCACAGTACAACTACCCCACAGTACAACTAGTTCTACTGGGTCAAGGAACAATATGGCCTGAAGAGGGAGTAAAATTTTGCTATCAGTGTGAAAGCACAATGGGAAGGTTAGGTCCCATTAAGTACCTAAGAACAGTGGGGTGAATGAGACGGCATGATAAGGCAAGTCTGAGTTTTCACCATGGAGAAGTAGCATGTTGTATCTTATTAACGGGTGAAGCCACACTGCAAACTACCGCTGATTCATTCCTTATCTTTATTTTTAGCCCCAAAATAAAGTCAGTACAAAATCAAATCTAAGCCATGCAGAGACTTGGGAGACAACTCTGCTTCAGAGCACGTTAAAAATGTCTACCAAGTATTGTAATGAGTTAAATATGGTCTAAATGCATTAATGTCATATAAATTTGCCAGGAGAAAGCATCCTTCACTAGTCTCATATACAAAGCCTATAACTTTAGTGAGGAATTGTCCTAACATCCACTTACATATTTTCCTGTTATCCCTTACTAATATTCTAAAATAGCTACCACGACATTTTTTGACCATACGACAAGTGAGTTAACCTCCAGACCTTAATTTCCGCTTCTATAAAATGGAGATAGTGCTTATCCACCTTTGTAAAGCAGGTAGATATCTTCATATTAAAATAATTTGATATAAATTCACAATAGTATATTATTTGCGTAACTAAATATTGAAGAAGCAGGCCTGTAACATGTACAGTAGAACTCAAGGAATATTTCTTCTTTTCAAAAGGATACTGGTTTTTAGAAGTGGTGTGTGATCAGATGGCTTCTGAAGCAGACTTACTTACCCCCTTGTTGGCAGCAATGCAGCATTCTGCTAGTCTCAGCCAGAGGCGTGGGTTTGAGTGGTAAACTTGGACAGCTTCTATCAAGCATTCAAAAGCAGCTAGGGGTCTCCCAATATGTAAAAGCTGAATTCCACAGTTGTATAGCAATTCATACCGTTTATTAGTCAACAACGTACACATAGGTCTCCCTGAAAATTTCTTGCCTGTGAGAGAGGTTAGATAATATTGGGTATCCAGTTTAAGAGGGCAGAAATGAAAGAATACTGCTGGAAAAATAATTGCATCATATAAACATTCACTAATTTCCCTCTGTAAATAAATTCCTCCCACCTTAGAGTTGACCTCAGAACAAAAAAATGCACCTTAGTCAGAGTATAGACTGTTTTAATCTTATTAACTAACTATGCTGATTACTCAATATATTAGATATGAAATATCATACAACTCCAAAGTCATCTAAATGCCCTTGGCTTCTTCATTATTCTCAATTTTTATAAAATTTGTAACAAATTCGTTCCACTTTTTAAAAGTGCCTGTTTTACTATTTTAATATCATCATAAACAGCCTCTCCCTTTTTATTGACATTACGGTCTATACCACCATAATACACACTTATAAGAATTAACAAGCTACACTGAGAACTAGTTGTCAAATTGGTAAAGTGTGGATTTAACATAAAATGAAATATGACTTGATGCAAGATTTCTGGTTGGAAAAAAAAAAAAAAAACAAACAAACTCATAATAACAGACTGAGTTACAATTAAGAGATACAGTATCATGAATCATTTAAAATCAGGCTTTTTTAAAAAAAAACAAAAAAACTTTGATTATATCAAAGTCGGTGTCAGATAAACATAATGAAATCAGACTAATTGTAGGTGAAAATTCACACAAACCTGGACAGTTCACTAACAAAAAAGGTTGAGAAGTTTGTATTTAAGACAAAACACAGTTAAAATGATTTTTAAGGCAGCAAATGAGAGAGACTTTCAAACCTTGATGACTCAATCCAAGTCAGCAAGATCATGAGTAATGGTTTTAATGATGTACAATAGGGCAGGAAAACTGTGTTTATTTCAGACCCTCTTGACTGACAATCAAATAGCGTAAACAAATGTAGAAATAATTACCAAAGCGTCCAACATGCTGAAGCAAGCAAGAAAAGGACACACCTTTCATCATCTATTTCTGACAGCAGGCAGCTATATTTTGAAATCAAGTACACTCAAAACTCCCTTCCTTCTTACCCTGTCCCTTGTGGATCACTGAATGGTAATTACTAAAAAAAGAAGTACTAATATAAGCTCTCCAGTAAGAATTTATTTGAATCAAAACACTCACTTCACCACCACGCTTTGCGTCTGTTACAGGTCTTACCTGGGTCTGTGCTACCTGTTCCTAGTTGTGCACATGCATTATCATTTTCCTGCAGGGCCTTTTTAAAGTAGAAGATTCCTAAATTGTGCTTTCCCATAGCAAAATGAATGCAGCCGAGATTGTTCCAAAACATGCACCTTAAGCATTCACCTGAGAAAACAAAAAATATATTTAGAAATCAAAACATTTTTATAGCTCAGGACATTATTGTACATTCTTAGCAAGATACTCCTGTGAAGAGCTAAACTAAACATAGTATGATATGATCGATTATGAAGACCAATGAGACAATAAATTAATCACCTACTACTTCTGTGTACCATTTTACTTCCTTTGAACACACAACATTATTTAAATTGATAAGTGGTAAGGGGTTTGGTGAGCTTCTCATGCATCATGTTCTTGAACAGCAGGGAATAAAACCACTGTGGCAGATTTCAATTTACAGCACATTAATCTGAAAGTTCTCTTAGTACTTCATGTGTAAACACTTGCAGTTTTCTGACATATGGCTCCTGTAAGAAGGAAATTCTTACATGACATTATCTGCTCAATGTTTAATAAAATAAGCAAATACACTAATCCAACTATACAAGCAGAAGAGAAATGAGGGCTTCTCAGATTGAGACTGCACATACATGGTGTTCAGATAATATTGACAATTTAACTTTTGACCTATTTACTTATAAACGCAGTTTCACAAGGTTACCACTAATAAAAAATAACTTAGTTTCTAAATTAAGCAACTTCATATTTATTTAATTGCATCTATTCAAGTAATCAGAGAACTGTGATATTTCCAGGGCAGATTCCATGACTATTATTCATGTAGCTGCTATTTCTCCAGCAATACCTGCTAGATGAAGAAACACCCTTGTGGTGGCAAGAGGTTTCACAGAGCATATTAAGAAGTGTTGCACAAAAACACGGCAAATGAAACTTTATGGAAGAAAGGGCAAATAGCTATATTATTTAAAACACAGAAATGTCTTTTCTTGCATTAAACCCATTTTTATCATTTGTATGAACTGGGTTTTCCAAGGTTTTAAGTTACCAATGTTGGCTAAAAGACCATTTTTATGCCTTCCATCTCACTTGAAAGAAGATATAAATATTTACAAGTAGTTTAAGCTCCACAAGATTTGAGCCAACCGCAAACACTCAATGCAAACTCTGAATTCACCCTGCAGCTAGCACCGCGTCTCATATAACGTCTCCCCTGGGCGCAGCATAGAACCTCACACTCACCTTCCATTATGCTTCTAGTTTCTACTGGTCCAAACATAGGCATTCCAAAAAAAAAAATAATAATAAAACAAAATTAAATAAAAAAAAAAATCCTCACCTCTTCATGTGACAATACTCCTAAATATCTGCTAGGCTGGATTAGAGTTTTGTTTTAAACAGACACAAAAACAATTAGGGGCTGGGAGGAAAAGGATATGGAAAATGAGCTAAGGAAGATAAAGAAACATGGTATTTAAGGCCCCAGTGTTGTAAGCACTTACACACATGCTTAACTTGAACGCTTGTGAATAGTCTTACTGAACTCAATGAGAATTAAAACGTTGGAAAACCCAGTTCATACAAAATAAAAAAGAACTGGGTTTTATGCACCAAAAAATGTCTTTTAAAACTGAACTCAATGAGACTACTTGTGTGTAAAGATAAGCATGTGTGTAAGTGGTTGCACAATCAGAGTTTTATGCTTTATTTTACCTGTTTTCATGAATCCTGGATGTTCAGCAATGTTTGAGCTGTTTAACAGTTTTACTGCTTTCCGATAATTCCCCCTCAAATACTCAAAATTGCTCTTAAGAAAGAGAGAAGGAGCAGACTGTGAAGAAAACAAAAATTATTTATCAATTGCTTTAGGAGATCTACTGTTGTTGTTAAACTGCAATAGTCACAGTTTGACAATTGTTGCTATTTTAAAACAGAAGTGTTTATTTTAATGCAGCAAAACTTGTTCCTCAGATATATAGTTAACATTTTTCTCTTCCTAGAACTCTCATAGCTATCAATGACAATTCACCTTGACTTCTAACTAAAAGTTTTTGTAACTGCTTTAAAAAAAAAAAAAAATTGAAAAATACCACACATACATACAAACTGTTCTGTAACATTCTTATTTTCTTCACATGGAAAGAATGCACTAGAATGCATCTTCTTCCAGCTCTGCAAAAGTGAATTATATTGGACATACTGCCTCTAACAAAATGAAAGGATCTGAAAAACTTCAACTGAAGCAACAGATTTTAGTACCCCCAAATTCTTATTATTGATCAACTATGGAGTAGTTTAATCCTATCAATGAACAGGAAAACTTATTCTAGTCAGTGAATAAAGTTCTTTGCATCAACTGGAGATTAGACTTCCATAACTTTTCTAGAGAAATTTACATTCTGTTGGGAGTCGCTTACTCTTTGATTAAGGTTATTATAATCCATGCTTTAGAGTTTGTTTATATAGTGCTTCATTTTTTAAACTTTTATATCTTAAATTAACAAAAACCCTGAGCGTGATTTTCTGAGCACATAAATAGCCAATCCAAATAATAATTCCATAATAATGAGTTGCAATTATACAAAAGTAAATTATAAACAAGACTAATGCCAAAGCTCTTCTTATTTCAGACACTTCCCCATAGTCTCAAACTTTAGAACAGAAATAAAGTCAAACGAGTTTAGTTTTAGGACAGAGAATTGACCTAGACTGCAAACAGACTATGCTTTAAAAAAAGCTTACATTTCCAGCTGTATTCATAACAGACTTAATCTCCCTTTTGCATGCTTTTAGAGACTTCATCTGGATATAGGCTCTCACTTTATACTGTTAAATTAAAAAAAAATTCATTAGTATAATTTTAAAAATTAACATTTTACAGTTTAGTAAATTATGCAGTTTGATGTTATCTGTAAGATGCAACATGCCTAAGTTTACTACACAATATTGTACTTATATACATTAAGAAAAGCTATTTAAAAACTGTCTAAAAGTAAAACTCCTCTTCAGAATATAAAGAGAAAATTTAATTACAGGCTTCTAACAAAATAACTCCTACAGAATCCTGTAAAATGGATTGTAAAAGAGATTCAGTATGATGGTTGAGTAACAAGTTTCAAAACTTAAACATCAGCCCTTAGTTAAAAAAATCTCAGTGATACAATTTTTTGTTACTATTGTGATAAGTAACTTCTATAACAAAGATCAGAGAAAAATATTTTTCAGTTTTCTTTTTATTCATTTAATAGTCCTCTGGGGCAGCTCCTCAGCTGGTGTAAACTGTCATAATTCCACTATTACGGTATAAGCGGTCATAGCTCTACTGATTTCAATGGAGATACAACAATTAACACCATTTGAAGTTCTGCCCCTTTGTTCTTTAGTCAGCTTTCCTTACTTGTGTAGATTTTACAGAAACAGGGGAGAAATTAAAATACAGACACTGGGGGTGGAGGGGTTGTTTTACAAATAGCCAAGGAATTCAGGAGCAGGTGTAGTATCCGAAACTACTTTTAAACTAATTTTAAAGACTAACTAGATTCACAGTATTCAATACCTCTTTTTAATAAAGATAAATGAAATCATCAATTTTAAATTGCATATAAATATCTAATTCTGGACACCAAAAAGTTTCCTACCTGATGTATCTTAGATTTTGCAGCTTCTATTAAAGCTCCACTTTCAGCTCTATGATTAGATGACTCCTTATTTGTGTTATTACCTGTCTGAACACAAATTAAAAGGAGAAAATATTATTTCATCTTTAATCCAGTGTACAGGTTTATTTTTCTTAGGTTTAATATCAGAGGGGAAAATCAATGTCCACTGAAGAAAACACAGTCATATTTAAATCTACATCCAAGAACAAACACACCAGATTATAGAGAATGAAGGTCCATGTTCACACAAGAATATCTGCTAATATCATCACATCCTGTTCTGGTACTTAGGTGGTTTTTAAGAGTTCACTAACACATAAGGAAGCCAAGGACATTTTATCTATACATCCTTAGGTTCTGCAAATGACATTTTCATGTCAAGTCACCTTCTATTGTCCTTCAGACTCTTCAGTAAAGTTAGTGTACACTTAAGATAGACAACAATAGATTCCTTTAAAAGAACAAAGAAGTGTTCTATATTCAATTAGATCCTTGTCTAGCCTCAATCTACTTCTTACTCCAAAAAGGGTACTTCTTAGTAGCAGAATTTCAGTGCCAACTAAAGCATATTTCACCCCAACTAGCAACACATGAACATGTCTCATATACTCAAGGACGCCTCCGATATCTCAACCAGCAGAGGCAATTCTTCTCTGACCTACTAGTTACTTCCCTGGCTCAGGGTCAAAGGAACTGCAGTCCAAAGCAAGAGCTTCTTGGTTACAGCTTAAAGCTGTCAGCCAGGGAGACAAAGTGGGAATATTTGACCTTAAAGACTGTACCCGTCCCACTAATGCAAAATCTGACAATAGGAAACACCTCTCAATCTTTTGGGATGCAGGAGAATATATATACACATGCCAAATGTAATTAAACAGAGTTACAAAGTGACCAGTGGCAGTCTAAGATTAAAACCATGCTAACATAGTTTTTAAAATTTAAACTATTTGAAAAAGCTATTGGTTATTTTTGGATTAGTCCAAAGCATATTGCCATGAATACACCCAATAGTAGTTGTTTTTTAAATAAGGTCCTCTGAAACATACTCACCTCATTATTTTTTCCATTTTTGTTATTGTTGCCCTGAGAAATCATTTTTTCCAAAACGGAAAGCAGATGCAAGGCTTTCTCAGCCTGGTAAGTTAGCAGATACAAGTCTACAAGCAGGAAGCACACAGCCTGGGCAAACTTCTCTTCTACATCAGACAAAGAAAGGAGAAAGAAATATTATATTTTTAATATGTAGCCCCCACTAATCCATAACTGGGAAAACACCCATAGCCATAAAGCACTGTCATAAAGTGTTCTAAAATTAATTTGAATGCACTATATATGGTGATCCTGATGAACAAACCTACAAACACTGAAAATGTTGACCTGTCAACATTAAAATACCGTATATACTCATTCATTAGCCTGTTCGTTTGTAAGCAGACCCCCCCCCCCGCCCTCCCAAGATGGATAGGTAAAAATAGTAAAAAACGTGTGACTCTTTCATATGCCAACCCTATATTTCAGGGGTTGGCACACTTTGGCTCCCAGCCCGTCAGGGTAAGCCACTGGCAGGTCAGGATGTGTTGTTTATCTGGAGTGTTCACAGGCACGGAGCCCCTCAGCTCCCAGTGGCCGCAGTTTGCTGCTCCCATTGGCTGGAAATGGCGAACCACGGCCACAGGGAACTGAGGGGCTCCGTGCCTGTGAACGCTCCAGATAAACAAAACGACAATATTCAATTCAATGATTTCATAGAGTTTAAAATCATCAAATTTTAGTGTAGACCCATTTATAAGCTGACCCCTGCTCTTTGATGCGTCACTTTACCAAAAATATTTGGCTTATGAACAAGCCTATACAGTATATAAAATTGAGACAATTAAACATTTCCTCTAAAAAAAAATTTATTTTGAAAGTTGGTCTAACTGGTAAGCACTGGAGAACCAATCCCCTAAAGGGATCAACGTGGGCAGACCTATATGGCTACATGGAATCCCATCAAAGTCAGTAGAACTCTACACAAGGCTAAGTGTCTCTGCATAGATGCCTTTGAGACTGAACCCTAAGTTCATGTATGATATCATACACCAGTATGATAGTTGGCATATAAAAAATTGACAATGTGTTGTTCCTTCGGTTGCTCTCACTTAATGGATTTACTGACAACAACCCGCCCCACCCCACCCCCACACACAAGCATGCATCAGCAAACAACCTTAACACTTCTGTAGCTCAGCAAGGTTTCTAAATCCTATCAGGCAAGCACAGCACCATTCCACTACACAGAGAGCCACTGTTTACAGTTATGGGGGACTTAATTTTCAAAGGTGAGTGCATACAATTACATACAAGTTATCCCACAGTTGCCAACTTCCATGCAGTAAATAAGCACCCAGACTTTCACAATAAGCCAAAAATCAAGGTGATCCCATTTCAAAACAAGCCAATTCCTAAGAACCCCAACACTCTATGTGACTAGATCCCGCCGGTGTGCAGTCTGGGACTGTGGTGGGCCTGCTGTGCACCCTTGACTCTTTACCCCACTTGCCCCTGCTTTCTGGGAGCTGATCAAAAAAAAGAAGCAACAAGCTACAAGCCATAAACTAGCCAACAAGCAACTCACAAGCTAATTAAGACAAAAACAAGCCCAATTTCTGCGTTTTTTCGTGGGTTTGGCATGTCTGGTTATCACAGTTCCTTACAGCTTGTGTAGCCCTATAGATTATTTGCACGCGCGCACACACACACGAATTGCGTTGTATGCTTAACTGCCCATTTGTTCATGCACATATAAGATTCTGCATGTACAATCATGGTATTTGCACATGCATCTTCGGAAAGAAGTCAACCCCTTAACATCCATTTCGTATTCAAGATAAAAATAATATATGTTCTCCTGCAGTGTTTCCCAAACTTGGGATGCCGCTTGTTCAGGGAAAGCCCCTGGCAGGCCAGGCTGGTTTGTTTACCTGCCACGTTCGCAGGTTTGGATGATCACGGCTCCCGCTGGCTGCAGTTTGCAGCTGCGGGCCAATAGGGGCTGCAGGAAACGGCACAGGCTGAGGGACATACCAGCCACCACTTCCTGCAGCCCCCATTGGCCTGGAGCGGCGAACCGCAGCCAGTGGGAGCCGCGATCGGCCGAACCTGCGGACACAGCAGGGAAACAAACCAGCCCGGCCCGCCAGGGGCTTTCCCTGAACAAGCAGCGTCCCAAGTTTGGGAAACATTGTTCTAATGCTATCTTAAGACATAGCCCCCGTGTTTGAATCATGCTTCTCTTGATATATACATACAGCACCTTCTTTATTTCTAAATCTCAGCTACTGTGTGTGTGTGCGTGTGTATCAATTGCTAATGTAGATCATTCATATTTATATAATACACACACACACACACACACACACCCCCCTCTTAATCAGAAGAATCAATCACAAGAAGCTTTCGGTCAAGAAACAGTTTAACAGTCTGCAGCCATTAAACCAGAGGGGAACAAATATAAGAAATAACTTTGCCTTCCTATCTACATACCAAAAGGTTCTATAAACTGGTAAAGCTTCTCTCCAACCGATATTGCTTCAGTGTATTGACGCAGATGATACAGAATAACCGCCTGATTGTAGTAAAGCATGCTGTTTTCAACATCGTCTAAGCCATCCATTTCTTCAACAGCTGAATGAACCTACCAAAAAAAAAAAAAAAAAAAAAGTAAATTTGTTTTAGTCAGAATTCCTGTATTCACTGTGGGGGGAAAAGGTCCAATATTTGGAAACAACAGTTAAAAGCTATAGACTGATCCACGTATGAAGATAAAGAAAATTTCACCTTCTACTCATAGGCTAATAAACCCTTATATGGTGTTAATGGGAAGTATTGATATAAACAAAGCATTTACGAACATAATTAAATTAAAAGCAGAAAATAAAACTACTTGAATAACCAAGACACTATTCTATCTAAACTTTACAAATTATTTCTTGTTCTGTCAACTGATAGAGGGCCCCAACCGTGACGTAAGCGGAAGACACTACTTGAATTCAAAAAGCACCTCACTATTTTTGCATTACCTGATTCTTCAGTTGATTAAGTGTTTGTTTCAAGTTGTCTGTTGTAGTCTGGTTATTTTTACAGAACTCTGCAACAGCTGTATTCAAAGTTATTTTGTAGTCATCTTTGTTTATTTCTTGCAAGCAGCTAAGATGTTGCAGACAAGCATCATAATTCCCAGCCTGTAAGTGGGAGCACACACATCAACAATATACATTAGGAAAAAATGTTTAATCAACATGTTAGTAACTCAATATAAAAGTACTCTCTTCCAGTTTATAGAATAAAATTGTATTTCCACTCTTCACACCCATAAAGACAATTGTTTCCTGCCAAGCTGAAACACAAAACATAACTAAAGGTGTGCTGTAATGGGAGACTGATGAAAATTAATATGGGAAACAAATCTAAAATTGAGCACAAGATTCAAAGAAATTGAAAGAAATCTGTGAAAGAAGAGTTGAAATGGAAGAATCCTAAAATTATTTGAAAGGGAAGTTTCTAATGTATTCGTCCTTGTTTATATTAGCCCTCTGGAATCTTGAAACTAAAACCTGTCTTCCTTTCAGAATTTTCACAATCCCTTCTCCAGTCATGAGTACACTTTTTTGTTATTGTAGAGTTGCTTATAAATATCAGGCTATAACTCTGAGGGGAAAAAAAACAAAACACTGAGGCATCTGAGTGGGGAACATATTAAAGTGTTAGCCTATACAAACAAACATATAAAAAAATAAATGCAGGTGAAGTTTGAGATCTACCAACTTTAATAATCCAGCTTTAAATAAACTACTTCACAATTTATTTGAGGGCATGTGCAACAGGGTTGGTGTATTCCAGCAACTGGTCATCTAGGCCTCAGTTTCTCCTCTGACTTGCACATACTCATGTAAAAAGAAAAGGAGTACTTGTGGCACCTTAGAGACTAACCAATTTATTTGAGCATGAGCTTTCGTGAGCTACAGCTCACTTCATCAGATGCATACCGTGGAAACTGCAGCAGACTTTATATATACACAGAGAATATGAAACAATACCTCCTCCCACCCCACTGTCCTGCTGGTAATAGCTTATCTAAAGTAATCGTCAGGTTAGGCCATTTCCAGCACAAATCCAGGTTCTCTCACTCCCTCACCTGGATTTGTGCTGGAAATGGCCTAACCTGACGATTACTTTAGATAAGCTATTACCAGCAGGACAGTGGGGTGGGAGGAGGTATTGTTTCATATTCTCTGTGTATATATAAAGTCTGCTGCAGTTTCCACGGTATGCATCTGATGAAGTGAGCTGTGGCTCACGAAAGCTCATGCTCAAATAAATTGGTTAGTCTCTAAGGTGCCACAAGTACTCCTTTTCTTTTTGCGAATACAGACTAACACGGCTGTTACTCTGAAACCTGTCTTTACTCAATGTGCATGATAATGAAGTTAGGCCATTTCCTGCACAAATCCAGGTTCTCTCACTCCCTCACCCCCCTCCAAAAACCCACCCCCATACACACACAAACTCACTCTCCTGCTGGTAATAGCTCATCCAAACTGACCATTCTCCAAGTTTAAATCCAAGTTAAACCAGAACATCTGGGGGGGGGTAGGAAAAAACAAGAGGAAATAGGCTACCTTGCATAATGACTTAGCCACTCCCAGTCTCTATTTAAGCCTAAATTAATAGTATCCAATTTGCAAATGAATTCCAATTCAGCAGTTTCTCGCTGGAGTCTGGATTTGAAGTTTTTTTGTTTTAAGATAGCGACCTTCATGTCTGTGATTGCGTGACCAGAGAGATTGAAGTGTTCTCCGACTGGTTTATGAATGTTATAATTCTTGACATCTGATTTGTGTCCATTTATTCTTTTACGTAGAGACTGTCCAGTTTGACCAATGTACATGGCAGAGGGGCATTGCTGGCACATGATGGCATAAATCACATTGGTGGATGTGCAGGTGAACGAGCCTCTGATAGTGTGGCTGATGTTATTAGGCCCTGTGATGGTGTCCCCTGAATAGATATGTGGGCACAATTGGCAACGGGCTTTGTTGCAAGGATAAGTTCCTGGGTTAGTGGTTCTGTTGTGTGGTATGTGGTTGTTGGTGAGTATTTGACACACCCCTGGAACCCCGACCTGGGATATTCTATCTACTACCCAAGATCCATAAACCTGGAACTCCTGGGCGCCCCATCATTTCAGGCATTGGCACCCTGACAGCAGGATTGTCTGGCTATGTAGACTCCCTCCTCAGGCCCTACGCTACCAGCACTCCCAGCTACCTTCGAGACACCACTGACTTCCTGAGGAAACTTCAATCCATCGGTGATCTTCCTGATAACACCATCCTGGCCACTATGGATGTAGAAGCCCTCTACACCAACATTCCACACAAAGATGGACTACAAGCCGTCAGGAACACTATCCCCGATAATGTCACGGCTAACCTGGTGGCTGAACTTTGTGACTTTGTCCTTACCCATAACTATTTCACATTTGGGGACAATGTATACCTTCAGATCAGCGGCACTGCTATGGGTACCCGCATGGCCCCACAGTATGCCAACATTTTTATGGCTGATTTAGAACAACGCTTCCTCAGCTCTCGTCCCCTAAAGCCCCTACTCTACTTGCGCTATATTGATAACATCTTCATCATCTGGACCCATGGAAAAGAAGCCCTTGAGGAATTCCACCATGATTTCAACAATTTCCATCCCACCACCAACCTCAGCCTGGTCCAGTCCACACAAGAGATCCACTTCCTGGACACTACAGTGCTAATAAACAATGGTCACAAACACCACCCTATACCGGAAACCTACTGACCGCTATTCCTACCTGCATGCCTCCAGCTTTCACCCTGACCACACCACACGATCCATCGTCTACAGCCAAGCTCTGCGATACAACCGCATTTGCTCCAACCCCTCAGACAGAGACAAACACCTACAAGATCTCTGTCAAGCTTTCTTACAACTACAATACCCACCTGCGGAAGTAAAGAAACAGATTGATAGAGCCAGAAGAGTTCCCAGAAGTTACCTACTACAGGACAGGCCTAACAAAGAAAATAACAGAACGCCACTAGCCGTCACCTTCAGCCCCCAACTAAAACCCCTCCAACGCATTATTAAGGATCTACAACCTATCCTAAAGGATGACCCAACACTCTCACAAATCTTGGGAGACAGGCCAGTCCTTGCCTACAGACAGCCCCGCAACCTGAAGCAAATACTCACCAACAACCACATACCACACAACAGAACCACTAACCCAGGAACTTATCCTTGCAACAAAGCCCGTTGCCAATTGTGCCCACATATCTATTCAGGGGACACCATCACAGGGCCTAATAACATCAGCCACACTATCAGAGGCTCGTTCACCTGCACATCCACCAATGTGATTTATGCCATCATGTGCCAGCAATGCCCCTCTGCCATGTACATTGGTCAAACTGGACAGTCTCTACGTAAAAGAATAAATGGACACAAATCAGATGTCAAGAATTATAACATTCATATACCAGTCAGAGAACACTTCAATCTCTCTGGTCACGCAATCACAGACATGAAGGTCGCTATCTTAAAACAAAAAAACTTCAAATCCAGACTCCAGCGAGAAACTGCTGAATTGGAATTCATTTGCAAATTGGATACTATTAATTTAGGCTTAAATAGAGACTGGGAGTAGCTAAGTCATTATGCAAGGTAGCCTATTTCCTCTTGTTTTTTCCTACCCCCTCCCCCCCCCCCCCGATGTTCTGGTTTAACTTGGATTTAAACTTGGAGAATGGTCAGTTTGGATGAGCTATTACCAGCAGGAGAGTGAGTTTGTATGGGGGTGGGTTTTTGGAGGGGGGTGAGGGAGTGAGAGAACCTGGATTTGTGCAGGAAATGGCCTAACTTCATTATCATGCACATTGTGTAAAGAGTTGTCACTTTGGATGGGCTATCACCAGCAGGAGAGTGAATTTGTGTGGGGGGGTGGAGGGTGAGAAAACCTGGATTTGTGCTGGAAATGGCCTAACCTGAAGATTACTTTAGATAAGCTATTACCAGCAGAACAGTGGGGTGGGAGGAGGTATTGTTTCATATTCTCTGTGTATATATAAAGTCTGCTGCAGTTTCCACGGTATGCATCTGATGAAGCGAGCTGTAGCTCACGAAAGCTCATGCTCAAATAAATTGGTTAGTCTCTAAAGTGCCACAAGTACTCCTTTTCTTTTTGTGAATACAGACTAACACGGCTGTTACTCTGAAACCTGACATACTCATGTGTTTCACGTAAGTCTCCACTTGGAGTCTGGTTTATTATGACAGAGCAAAACTATCTTTGGCCTTCCACCTGCAAGCAATTCCTTTGTTAGACAGCAGGGTTTCACAATAGTCAACTGCACTCTCCCCTGGGTAGCACAGATTTCAGCAGCGCCACCCAGAGGTAGTGCTGCTGAGGTGATGGGGAACCCAATCCCTCCTCCTGCTCCAGCATCAAGTGCCATCCAGGAGTGGTAATCTTCTCTGGCCTCAAGTTCCTCTCCTCTCTTCATCCAGAGACTACTTCCTATCTAACTTGTCAGGCTTGCAGATTCCTTCCCTATTCTGCCACTACTTGATGCACTCAGAGTCCAACACTGTTCTCTTGGGTCTCCCTGAGCTCTTCTTAGCAAGATATTACACAAGATCTTACTCTTTTCCCTTCTGCTGATCCTACTACACTGAGCACCCCTGGGCTCCTCTCTCAGCATCCTCCTGTCAGGCAGCTCTGCCAGAAAGGGAAATGACAAAAACATTTGACAAGGTTACTTATGGGCAACTTAACACTAAGCAATACTGACAACTGGAAGTGTAGATGTGGTTCTGTCTTCTTTTGTCACCTCCTTAGAACCGGATATGTTAAAAGTCTTCTAGGTACAGAGACATTATATCATGAGTGGATAAGCAAAGTGGGCTGGGTCCATATTAGAACCAATAACAAAGGTAGCAGTAGGTCATTCAAATCCAGTTAGAATAATATGAAATTAGCTCAAAAAAAATCCTTTCCCACTATCCAAAGAGGAAAAAAGTTAAGGATACCTAAGACAGGACAATAGGATGTGGAATCACTTGAGAAATGAGAGGGTGATAATGCCACTAGAGCCTATATTAGGACAATTTTGTTCACTTTATATAACAATATTGTATAAGCAATATTGGCATATGATCAACAAAATGGAAAAGGAGGATGGACATCTAAAATGAGCAACACAACCAATTCAAATGATTTGGATAAACTAGATGTATCATAAGAAAACTGGTTTATGAAATTCAAGGTAGAAAAAAGTAAGTACAAAGAAAAACAAAGAAACGGAAACATAACAGCCATATCCTATCTAACTTGTCAGGCTTGCAGATTCCTGCATATAACAGCCATAAGCTACAGAATACAAAACAGAAATGAAATATGAAGTAAGAAGTAAATAAAATTAAAAAGCTTATAGCTTGTGCCTTCACATTACTAAATATACAAACAAAAGCTTTCAGGAAGTATAGGAAGAGGTATTGAACACAAGTTATCAAATTATCGTGTGTAAGTCCTTTATGTGGACATTTAAATGTTGTGTAGTGTTCAAAAGTATACTACAAAAGTATATTCAGCAGGACAGCCAAAATGATAAAGGAACTTCGCTTTTTTAAACTATTTTGAAGTCCACAAATTGATAGCTAAAATTAGGGAAACTTTTCTTCAGTGAGTGCACACAGAGTTGACAGAACTGTCACAAAATAGCTGTCTGCTTATTTTACCCAATTCTCACCAATCACATAGCATTGATAGTGACTGAACTCTGGGAACCTAGAAAAAGATTTGGTTATGTTTCTGTTTGCCCTAAATTCAAGAGCCCTCTATGTCTTCTCACATTATATCAGATATCTTAGATTAATCAAAATGGACATGTCACTATATTATAATGAAGTCTGCTACTAATTTAGATTTAATTTATTTATGTTGTTGATACATTTACTATTACTCTTGAAAAAAAAAAGGGAACAAATTGGTTGACAGGTGATAGTTTAAATAATCAAGTAAGTTCAACAGAAAGTTTTGAAGTTTAAGCCTTTTCTTACATTAAAAGCTTGTAATGCACTACTTGACAGCTCCTTTTCCTGATCAGTAATCCCAGAGGAAGTAACTGTTCCTTCATGTTTCTCAGTTCCCTGATCTGAAAAAATAAACAGAAGAGTACAGAAAACATTAGTTATATTTGCAACTAAGGTTAATAAACATAACTCCATTCCTTCCATTACACATTCCCTTCCTTTCCCTCAAGATCTTCTTGTTCATACCGAAAGCACCTTAAGCAATGATAGCAACACTGTAAAAAGCTAAATTCAACTCTGAACTGATAGTACTATAACTTCGGAATGAAAAATTTCACCCCTGAAAGCTAGAATTCCTCTGCTGAAAATTGGAACAACCACCTTCCCTTACTAAGTTACTTGTAACGTATAAAGAAAAAAAAAGGAGTACTAGTGGCACCACTAGTACTCCTTTTCTTTTTGCAAATACAGACTAACATGGCTGCTACTCTGACACTTGTAATGTCTAGACATCACATCACCATTGATTCATTTTCACAGTGTATCTTAAACGGAGTAACTTACAGCTGTAAATTTGTACATAAAAGGATGATTTTAGATTTCACTCTTAAAAGTATGGGGTTTTTATATTCACAGAAAATAGCTGGCAAAAACCATTACTAGGATATTACTGAAATAAGTTTATCTAGCAGCATTATATTAAAAAGATGCACACTGCATAGAAACCACATACATAGTCCTGAAGCCCACAAAATGATATGAACCACTATGTTTTTTCACCCTTGAAGAGAAGAGTTTCCTATTTCTCATGTTTTGCTGTTTCAGTTTTACTCTAATTTATTTTTTGTTGTCATTTTATTGTGCATGGGGAGCTCTATAAATCTACTGTTTTCTTCTTCCCACTAGACACTAAAATATTAATCTATATGATCCTTAGTTATCTAACCTTATGCTTTTATCTGTAAATTACACAGTACCGTCTATCACAGTGGTCACCAACTCATCCATCGCGATAGACTGGTCGATCCTGGAGCCTCTGCCAGTCAATCACGATCTCCGGGCCTCTAAAAGTCTGGTGGCGCAGCAGGGGTCTGGCAGGCTGCCTGCCTGCCCCAGCCCCTCGCTGCTTCCAGAAGCGGCTGGCTGCTGGCACATCTCTGTGGCCCTTGCGGGGAGCAGGATCTGCACACTGCCCCTGCCCCCAGAACAGTCCCCGCAGCTCCCACTGGCCGGGAACCGGCCAATGGGAGCTGCAGGGGCCGCAATTGCAGGCACAGGCAGCACGCGGAGACCCGCTGCCCCCCTCCCACCCAGGGGCCGCAGAGATGTGCCAGCAGCCAGCCGCTTCTGGGAGCGGCATGGGGCCATGGCAGGCAGGCAGCCTGCCTGAGCCTCGCTGCACTGCCAACCAGGAGCCGCCTGTGGTAAGTGCCTCCCAACCATAGCTCGCACCCCCTCCTGCACCCCAACCCGGAACCTCCTCCTGCACCAAACTCCCTCCCAGAGCCTGCACCTCTCACGCCTCCCACATCCTGCCCCAGCCCGGAGCCCCCTCCTGCACCCAAACTCCCTCCCAGAGCCCACACCCCTCACTCCTGCACCCCAACCCCCTGCCCCAGACTCAGCCAATGCACACCCCATAGTTGAGAATGTTACACTGATTTGTGACAATCCCTGAAGGATTTTGGATCTATAAACCACAAATGACACTAATAAAAAGGAAAACTCATGAAATGTCCAGTGGATGCTATGAGATTAGGTGCAGTATGACCAAATGACCCCTGCACCCAAACCCCCTCCCAAAGCTTGCACCCCAAGCTTGCTCACTCCTGCACCCCAACCCCCAGGCTCAGCCCAAAGCCCCCTCCCACACTGCAAACCCCTCAGCCCCAGCCCAGAGCCTGCACCCCCTCCCATACACCAATCCCCTGCCCCAGCCCAGTAAAAGTGAGCGAGGGTGGGGGAGAGCGAGCAAGGGGGGGGGGGGGGGAGTGGAGTGAATGGGGCGGGGCCTCAGTGAAGTGGCAGGGTAGATCTTGAATTGATCTTAAATTCAAAAAGTGATCTTGTGCATGAAAAGGTTGGAGACCACTGGTCTATCATGTCATCATTGCCATATCTTAAGCATCTGCCATTGCCCATTCCCATATTATGAGAAAAATAAATACGCAACAGCAGCTATGGACATCTACACTTTAGAAGTCTCGTTAATGAAAATTTTACATTAGAAAATGAAGTGACACTTGGTAGGCTACTTATTGGTTAAGCTTGAAGACAGAAAGATAGCAACACATCTCCTTTCGTACCTGGAAATAAGTTATAATGAACGCCGACTCAGGCCCAAAAAAGTGCCTTCAAATTTTTAATATTCCACATTTACATTAACAATTAACACAAAAAAAATTACACTAATCTAGTATCAAGATTTTCAAAGCATAAGAACCCCAGCTCCTGAAAGGTAATGAGTGACCTCAATTCACATTGACTTCAACTGGAGTTGGGATCACTTTGCAGCACTGCTCAGCAGTTACTGGAACACATGAGGATTGCTACAGAACTCTACCGTGTTCTACCTATGAGTTAGGAGGATCCCAGAGCCCAGCCTCCAACCTGAGCCCAAAAGTCTACACTGCAATTAAACAGCCCCACAGCCCAGGCCCTGTGAGCCAGAGTCAGCTGGCATGGGCCAGACATGGGTTTTTAATTGCAGCATAGATGTACCCTTAATGACTCTGATTCCTCCTTTAGATCTTGTGGTGGGGCAGGGAACTAGCCAATGCTGTGGCCCTCCACAACACTAGGGAATAAAAGAACCAAGCTGCCCCAGAGTATTTATGTTACAAATTACTATCTGCTATACATGTGCAGTATAACCATTAACTAGTTTGGAACACATTAAGAGATGAATATTTGCACAGTTGCAAATAGGTATCTTTCATCATTAACAGTTCAAAATAGGAAACTATTTGCCCTGCCCCCAAACTCAATGCAAAATTTGAAACCAATATATTTAGTTAAATGAGTAGAGTACATACAAAATAAATTGTCGAATACAAAGTTCCTTTCACACCCCCACTGCTTAACTCGGAAATAGATTTAGCCAAATATTCAAAAATAAAAAGTTAACCACTGAGCTGAGACCAGCTGTCAGAAGTGATAGGCCAGAAAATTCCTCGGTTAAGTGAAACTGATTGGGGGGGGAGAAAGCACACGAGAGAATTATTAAACTCCTTAAAGTTGAAACAAGTAAATTCATTCATTCTTGCCTGACCATCAGTACACTACATCACAATTTTTGGAAATCTTCACAATCCATTGCTAACTTCGAGCACTCGGCAGCTGGCCATCCAGTGATCTGCCATACACCATCTATCCATTCCCTCGCTGGTCATCTGACTCTCCACCATTCCTTCTATAATAATTTTCTCAAGGTTATTTCTACCTCTATCTCTTATGTGACCAAAGCACATAAATCCGTGTCTTATTAATTTCTAACACAAGGGTCCACTTCTCTCCAATAATATTTCTAACACAGGCATTTGTCCTTTTTTCAATCCAGAAGATGCACAAGAGCCTTCATCAGCACCCAATGATTCAAAGCTATAAATCGCTATGGAAAAAATTAGGATTTTCACGAGTCGCAACTTTGCACATTTCGAGATGTCATGTTTTTTCCATACTTCCTTAAGGGAATCCATAGCTGAGAGAACTATGCATAGTCTTCTTCTGATTTCTTTGGAATAGCCACCTTAGTTGAAAAACCATTACACAGGTGACAGATTGGTTGAGTAGAATTCCAACATATAAACCACCCACATCTGGAGCTTTTTATTGTTAGTTCTCATTTTAGACCCAGAACTAAGTATCTAACAAATCCTTTAGCTGGCCCTACAATTTATTTAATAAATTGGGGGGTGGGGGAGGCTTTAAAGAACATCTGTACTGTTTCTTACCCACTCTCACAAAATGAAAGTTGCAGACAAATCTTGTCATACCATGTCAATTAAAACACACTTACAGAAATTAAATCTCTGAGTAATTCTCTATGAAGTGGTTGTCATTACAAATTGACACATTTAACTACCTTCCATTGGAAAGAAGGCC
The DNA here is from genome assembly GCF_965152235.1 of Eretmochelys imbricata. Taxonomy (NCBI): domain Eukaryota; kingdom Metazoa; phylum Chordata; order Testudines; family Cheloniidae; genus Eretmochelys; species Eretmochelys imbricata. Next base: position 194,238,939 of record NC_135573.1, read on the forward strand.
AACTTGATAGGCACAAAGGCACCACAGAGATGGGCTCTTTTGTGGAACATTCTGGTAAGTATGAATGTAGCACATCATCTCTCTTTTTCCAATTCTCCAATAAATCATTCTACTCATAACTGGGTAGCCTTCGCAGTCTGTGTGCTATACCACCAACACTGATAAGTGACAGGAATTTTCTGATACATATGTTAAGTAAAAAACCAATAGCCATTTTTTTTTTTTTTTTGTCGCTAGCTAGAGAGCTATTTAAGTTTTCTCTCAAAAGGCTTTCAGTATCATCCAAAATTTACTTGCTGGTACAGAACTGAAGCAGACAACTCTTTAAGCTTCATTTTTTGCAATGTATCTTCCACAGAAGTATTCTGGGAACCGGATTCATTTCTCCTAGTTTTATTGTTTCAGCTCTTTTCTGGAGGAAGTAATATTTTTCTTTTTCAAAGTGGTAACAAAAGCACTACTAAAGACTTAGCTCTTAGATATTTGTCATGTACAGAATACAAGGGGTTCTTAAATGCAGGTGTTAGCATTTCTAAACAACACCAAGTTTCCTCTGGAATGACATTAGATGTTGGATTCCCTGAAGACTTTCCTAGACAAACAAGCTGAGGACTTTGCAGCCCTTGTGTCAGCTTCTCCCTTCCTTTCCATTGCTGACAATTCAAATGCCAGCCATATTCTTTAATGGGACTGATGATACAACTAACCATTCACCTTGGTTTTTATTAAATTTCTCAGTCGCTTCCAAGTCCAAACTATTTGTAATCTCCACTGCTGACGATAGTTTCTTACCAGAAAGAGTTTGCATCCACTGCCACATCTCTTCTTTGCTCTGCCAAAAGAAGTCACCATTTCCCACGGAAATAGTAGAAGACCTCTTATCCCAAACTTGGACCACTCTGCTGACATGGTCCAGCAGCTGTGGCTCATCCTCTGAAGCCAATGGAGCCCAACTCTCCAAAACCTTCATACTCAAGTTAACAGACTCCATCTCCAACAAAACCAAAGTTATTTCTGTGTATGAAGCAAGTAGAAGAGGTCCTGATCCAGAATCTTTACAGGATTAATAAATCTCATCATAATTGGTCTCATGCTGCACGATACCCTTAATCCTGTAGCAAGGTACAGAAAGCCAGCATTCCCTGTGTAAAGGTTCACCTGATTTGCTGAAAGCATCAGTTAACGGTAAACTGAGAAGTGTTAAATTGAAAATATAGAACCTCAGAATGTTGAGGACTCAAATCTGATTGGTGGATCCATCATGTAAGAGTTCTCTGCAATGCACATTGTCTGCAGTAATTGAAGCTTCCTTAATGTCTTAGAACAAGGGATCGATTGCACCATCATGGAAAAAAAAAAAAAAAAACAGCTTATAGTGGTGTGGCCAACCTGTGGCTCCGGAGCCACATGCAGCTCTTCAGGGCCGGAGCTACAGGCGCCAACTTTCCATTGTGCTGGGGGGTGCTCACTGCTCAACCCCTGGCTCTGCCACAGGCCCTGCCCCCACTCCACCCCTTCCCGTCCCCTCCCCTGAGCCTGCCATGCCCTCTATCCTCCCAGTCTCCCCCAGAGCCTCCTGCATGCCACAGCTGATCAGGAGGTGCGGGGAGGGAGGGGGAGATGCTGATCGGCGGGGCTGCCTGGGGGGCGGGGGGATTTGATGGGGGGCTGCTGACATATTACTGTGGCTCTCTGGCAATGTACATTGGTAAATTCTGGCTCCTTCTCAGGCTCAGGTTGGCTACCCTTGGTTTATAGCATCAGGACACCATTTCACAGCATGAAAATGTTGTATTATCTGCATTTCCATGGAACCAGGGTTCACACATCCGATGCATTTATTTTTCTAATATCTGAACTGAAAAGACTGCTGCAGATAATGACTGTTAATAACAGTTGCTAAGCAGGATAAGCATTCCCACACACTGATTATAGCATCACCTCAAGCAACACAGAAGTTAAGGCTGTCCCAGTTTCTATTACAAAAATCCTGTTTTCTTAATTTATCTGCAGTAAAGATGGGCACATGTGAAGCTGAGTCCAAAAGTAGTGTTTATTCTTCAATTACAGGAAAAACTGGTCAAGTAATTGTTAAACTAGTTATCCCAGAAAAGCACCAGTTTCCCAGTTGCTTTAAATACTTCCTATGGAAGGCTGGATCACAGATAATCTACTAGTAAATTTCTGTACAGTTTGTCTTCACTACTAAAGCCAGTTAGGATACTTAAATAAAAGTTGAAATTGTGGGGTATTTTAAAGGACAAGCCTCTGTAATCACAAAATAGTAACATTACAGAAAAAGAGCAACTTGATGGCCTGCATAGTACAAAACACTAAGGGCTTGTATATACAGCATGGCAAAATGTGCCAGAGGAGTGTTATTTGTAGAGCACACTAACATCTTGCAATGTAACTGGCCCACGTAGATCCAACTGGAGTGTTCTAGCAGGTATATAGTTCGTGTTAACGTAGTCCTGTTTGAAGCAGGACCCACACAGGGCAGTTACAGCACAGTATTTTAGAATGTTTTACAAATCACACCACTCTTGTGGGCTTTGACAGCGCACATAGACAAGCCCTAAACAAGAAGTTTAGTGAAGCCTGAGCAAGATTCCTACTGGGAAGAGTTTTATGTTTGAACCAATTAATGTAAAACACGGAATTTTATTTACTTGTGGGGTTTTTTTTTTTTTTTTTTAAAAGTTGTACATATTATATTCTCTGTAACATTTTCTTAAAATGTTCTTGAATTCTGGCTCTTCCTTATCCCCTTTGCCCCTCTTACCTTTCTCTATCAAGCACATTCTAAATCAGGTTACAAGTTCAGGATACTCCCTGACATACCCTGCCACCATCCACGCCTTTGTAAACATGGGTTTGTTGCCTCAGCTTTTCTCAACTGTCTAGGTATCACACAAAGAGAAAGGCAATCTAATGTAGGTACATTTAAGGTACTTGCCACACACGATGGAAGAACACTAATATACACTACTACTACTTGGACATCCAGAGATCTAAAGACACTGAAGACATTTTTATGTTGTTTCCTTTATTCTTTTATGTCAGGGGTCTCCAACGCGGTGCCCGCGGACGCAATGGTGCACAGTGGGGCAGTTGTGTGCGCCCGAAGGACACCGCGCCGCCAAAATGCCACCGCTGAGCACTGCCACCTGAGAACCACCTGCCCAAATGCCACCGAGAAGCGTTGCCGTTTCTCGGCAGCAAGGTTTTTTTCCACTACCACTTCTCAATGGCATTTCGGCAGCGGGGTGTTTGGCGCCCGCCAGTCTGTTGGGAATAGGAATGTGCTATTCCCACAGAAACGGTGGGGACCACTGTTCTATGTTATCTGAATTAAGTCTCAGCCAGTAAATTCTGCAAGCCCCAACTGTGGCCAGACACTGGATTTATGACAACTGCATAGTTCAAATCCAATGCAATGGAGACCGAGCTGAATGTCATCTGCATACTGACTCTACCAAAGCACACCATGCCTCATATGCACATTGAACACAAGAGTTGATACAACAGACCCTTGTGGAAGCCCACTAGTGTGCCATTTAGGTAGATGGAACAATTGTGTATTACTACTCTCTAGCACCTCTCAAAGAAAATATAAGGAAGACTCTTAGTTTATTCCACACTATCCAAATCCATCTCTGCTATGACAGATGCTAACATATTTTCTGGTTTTTTTTTAAATTGTCTTTTAAAAAAAAAAAAAAGTCACACTGCCTAAGCATAATATATAACATTGAAGATTATTCCAGTACCTAAGTAGAAAAGCAAGAATGTCGGACTTGCAGCATGCAATTAAAGTTCAAACTAATCTATTCAGCGCAGTGTTCTAAAAAAAAAAAATCACATAAGTACTACTCACTATGCATAACTTCTCAGTTGTATTTTTAAAAAATGAATATCTTAATTAAAATTGGTATATGAATTGTGTGTGTGGGCATCCTGATTAAAAAAAAAACAAAAAAAACTTAGGACTTTAGCAGAATGGAAACTTAATGTCAAAGACCGTATGCCAGTTCCTACACTATTTTAATTCTAAGGGTATGTCTTCACTACCGGCCGGAACAGCGGGCAGCAATCGATCCAGCGCGGATCGATTTATTGCATCTAGTCTAGATGCGATAAATTGACGCCCAAGCGCTCTCCTGTCAACTCCTGTACTCCAGCACCACGAGAGGCGCAGGCAGAGTTGACAGGGGAGCGGCAGCAGTTGACTCACCACAGTGGAGACACCACGGTAAGTCCATCTAAGTACGTTGACTTCAGCTATGTTATTTACATAGCTGAAGTTGCGTAACTTAGATTGATCCCCCCCTAGTGTAGACCAGGGCTAAGTGAAGTTATTGTTCATAATTAGAGCTGGTTGGAAAACAGGTTTATCTTCCTGGGGAAAATGTCAACAAAAAACATTTTTCATGTTTGTTTAAGTGTTCTGTGGAAATTTTTGACTTTTTAATGAAATATCAAAAACCTGAAAGATTCAGTTCAAACTGATATTGCAATGTCTCATAGTTTGGAGCTGCAGTTTGTGTACCTTATGTTCCCATTTTCATCTATGGGCTGGGCTCTCTAGCTGGACTAGATTTCCTGTGATGCACCACTTTCTCCACTCTGGGTGAGGGGAGAGGGTATGTTACAAGAGACAAGAGTCTCTAGCCATGGTGCATCATAGGAGACATAGTCCAGACAGTGAAGCCAGTCTCTAGAGGAGAATGGGAACATAAGCCACCTGAACTATAACTCCCATGAGGCACTACAGTGCTATTTTGAATAAAAACTTTTCCGTTTTTGATCATTCAGTTTCTCAAAATAATATTAACATTTTCAAAATAAAGCAAATAATTTTCACTAAAAATTTAGTCAAAACTCCACATTTCTTTTGAAAAACTGTATCAATAAAATGTTTTCAACAGCCCTGTTCATAACTCACCCAGTAGAGGACAAATATAGCACAGTACACTATAGTATGTATGCTACAATAATATGTATGAAAACTAACCTGTGTTTGATCAACTTGATAGAGCAGCATTTTCCTTTCTAGGAAACTCAATTAAGGCAAAAATAAGTCCCTCACTTTAAAAGTTTTTCTTGTAAGTCTTAAGTTCTCCTGTTATTTAAGAAGAGTGTACATCCTTATAAAGATGCACAAAACAACTAGGTGCATATGCACAAGACAATTTGGTACACATCTTCTATCACCCACCCAACACACAAGATTTTTGTTTTGTTTTATGTTAGAACGCACACATGAATTCCTCTCTGGACCAGTGCAGTGAGAGAGGCAACTTGCCCTCCCATCCTCAGAGGCTCCTGATGGCCAATTCAATATTGAATGCAGGACAAGGCAGTGCTCAGGACTATTTTAGCTTGTGCTCTTGTTGCTCAGGTTTTAATGGACCATTGCAGCAGAGAGTCACCAGGGCATAAGCACATCTTGGCCATTTCCCCCTCCACACTGCCTGAGCCCCATCCTACTGGGCCAAAGGGATCACAAAGCTAGTTGGTCTTTGTGAACCATGGGTATTATTTAGGGGGCCTGCCCAGTGTAACAGCAACTGTCAATCAGGCCTTAATTTTTTTGTGGGGAGGGGCAGAGGTAGGAGGTTGGGCATGTGAGGGTTGTTTTACTAGTATTACATTAGTAGTATTTCATTTTACTAGTATTACTTCATGCGGCATCTTTTTTTAAGTAGGGGATGAGGATGGTCCTTGGTCTCCCATCTAAACCAGGTGACCAGGACTGAGCCTGCTTAATTTCAGAAGACACATCCACAATCAGAAGCCATACTAAACTTTCACAAAGCAATACATTTTTAGCGTCTTCCAACTTCACACTCCCTAATTTAGGGAATTAAAATCAGACGTTCAACATTTTTTAGGGGTTTTTTTTAGTAAACATTTATTGAAATGCTTCGTAAAACTCTGAGTTAACGGTTCTCTGCATTCCATACAACCAGCCTGGGGAATTCACTTCTGTAGGAGACCACTGCATCAAAAACCGAAGAAAGATTTTTAAACAGAGCTAGTATATTAAGGCAGTGGTTCTCATTCAGGGGTACACATATCCTTGGGTGGGGGGGTTACACAGAGGTCTTCCAGGGGGTACATCAACTCATCTAGATATTTGCCTAGGTTTACTACAGGCTATGTAAAAAGCACTAGCAAAGTCAGTGCAAACTAAAGTTTCATACAATGACTTGTTTATACTGCTCTATATACTACACACTGAAATGTAAGTACAATATTTATATTCTAATAAATGTATTTCATAATGATATGGTAAAAATGAGAAAGTCAGCAATTTTTCAGTAGTGTGCTGTGACACTTTTGTATTTTAATGTCGGATTTTGAAAGCAAGTAGTTTTTAAGTGAGGTGACACTTGGGGTACACAAGCCAAATCAGACTCCTGAAAGCGGTACAGTAGTCTGGAAAGGTTGAGAGCCATTGCAATAGCGTATGAGCAGCAACACTAATAGTCAGGCAAACGGAGATGGCAGGCCCATCAAACCCCATTCTTCCAAGCATGGGGTACACGTGCCCGGTGCAGGGCTCAGAGCGAGCACCTGGCAGGAGAGAACCTGTCCACAGGGCGGGAGGCAGTGGGCTTCTTGCAGCATCTCATCCCGGGTGCTGCCAGAGGCAGGACATCCCCCTAGACGGGCCCCACCCAATAGCCCCAAGCCCAGTGCCAGGCATCCACCGCTCAGGAGCAGAGGGGCCTCCGCAAGACTGGGCACCAGGGGACCCCTGAGGGAGCCAGGCAACTGCGGAGCCCCCCAGCGGCCAGACCCCAGGCGCCCCCGCCCCAGCGCAGGAGCCAAGATGTAGCGTGGCCCCAACGGCCGCTCCTCCGCCGAAGGAGGCTCGGGACCTGCCCCGTGGAAGCCGGGGCAGAGACCGAGGGGACATCACCCAGCCGCTCACACGGGCGCAGCGGGAAACGCCGACGCCGGGAACGCGCGTCACGCACCCAAGCCCCGCCCCGCGAATGAGGGGGCAGCCCCCACCCGCCAAGCAAGGAGAAGGGGCTGCCCGCCCTACTTCGCCTCCCACCGGCGGAAGGGCACAACACTACGGTACTAGTCGAACGGCGAAGAAAGATACTGTTGCTTAGATCCCTCCGCTAGGACGGGGTACAGGCCTCCGGCGAGCCTGGGAGGGGATCCCTGCGCGGGGAGGCGTGAGTCCCCGCACACAGAGCCAGAGGCCGGGGTCAGCGGGGCGCTTTTCATACTCACCGCCCGCCTTGTCCGCCGCCATGGTCGCTCCCCTCCCGCGAGAATCCAGTGCCTGGGCGGCGGGCGAACACCGCCCCTTCGGGGAGACGAGCCCGCTGGCCCCGCCCCTTCCGCCCGAGGCCCCGCCTCCCCGCCTGCCGGAGCCGCTTGCGCCTGAGGCCAGGGTAGTCTGGGCTCGAGCTGCAGGCTCGACAAGCCCCGTCTTCCCGCCCGTCTCCCTGCAAAACCCAAGTGACCCTTAATTCATCCCCACCCTGACCAAGCCAGCCATTCATCTACACTCTACAGTGTCTGGTGCCGTTGCCCGAGCCGCTCCTCCCCCCGCAGGCGGGTGTTGAAATGGAAAGCGAGGCCCCACCCGCCCTGTGCCCATGGAAACGCCATTGGCCAGCGGAATCCAGGACGAGTTTTCCTTCCTGCCTTGATGGTTTGATTCTGCTTGGTTCCACTCGTCTGTTTACAGTCCTGAACTTCAGTGTTCCGTGAAGAATTGTATTTACTTGCAAGCATCCAATCTGAGATCTTTGTTGGTGCTTGGATGAGTTTCTCTAAAAGCATTTCCTAGCCTGCTTTGTATCTTATATGGATTATATGACTATGTATTGATAAGGAGCTCATCACCATAGCACTAAACGTGCAGAAGGTGGCATTGTGTATGAGTCTTAAATTCCTTTCAAAATTGGTGTTTGAATCCCATATTAATCCTGCCAGGATTCTTCCTACTTCTGGCCTCATCCCTGTGAGGCCTGTTTCACATGATTGATTTAAGTGTCCATGGGATTCTCTGTGCTGTAGAAAAGAGCATTTAGAGACACCATCCAGATTCTTTGAACACTTATTTTTATATCTTTGTAGTGATGATTTATTTTTAAGACATGAGCTTAGGCACTGCAGCATCCAAAGTACTATAAGTATCACAAAGATTCACACGTTTAATAATAACAAATAAGCTATTTTCAGTATTCATCTGTGCCAATAACATCTTCAGGACTAAATCCTCAGCTGATATACATTGGCATAGCTCCGTGGCAGTCCATGGAGCCCCTGAGGTCAAACCTTTAGATAATTACCATTTTTAGTGTGGCAGTTTTCCTCCTTTGTTTAATTCTATAAGCTTTATATATGTAATAATGGGTTTTTCTTAACACCGGATTGCTTTTGGGACAAATGCTTTAAGACTGTTTCCATACTTTACTCATCTGATAACTTAAGTACACTCATCTGTATTATTCTGTACTATTTCTTCAAATTTGGTTCTCCAAAATTTTGATAAATTTCATTCCTGTTTAATATTGACTTTTTTATATATTTGCTGCAGTAAGTGTGAGCATAGCTTAATCAATTCCATTTGTTATATCATCGGTATTACTGACTTTGTTACCAGCTAGTCATATTTGTTGTTAAGAGGGACCAGATTGTCTTGGAACATGTATCTGTTGCCCCCTCTTCCAGTAAGGTTAAGACTTGAGGGTGAAATCCTATCCCCTGAGGCAAAACTCGTTGCCTTGACTGGGGCCTGGGAGTCCCATTCTGTTAGGCCTCTTGATATTCTTTTCCCAATCACACTGTCAGAGATCTTGGAAAAAATATTTCTGTGAAATTGTGGACTTAGTATTAGACATTTTTGAGGGTGGCAGGAATTCTTGTAATTTTGTTATTAGAGTTTTAAGTGTGAGTTAATATATTCTGTAAAAGTAATATTTGCTGATATTTCATGTTTTCTTTTCACTTAACCACCCCGCACATGTGTCAAAAGAAGAGGTATGGGGTGGAGTTATCTTGAAATTCTTAGCCTATGTCTACACTTACCATTTAAAGTCCCTTTTTTGCACTAAAACCACAGTAGTGTCTACACTTGTTAATGACTTTTTGTGGTGAAACTCAGAAGTTTCACCACAAAAAGAAAACCACCTTCACAAGAGGCATACAGCTCTTACCGCTGTTCTTTTTGCACTGTTGTGAACTGTGTTCTACCAGTGTAAACACCTTTTGGCCTCCGAAGGATATCCCACAGTTCCAAAAGTGACCACTTTGGCCAGCATCTCCGCTGCTCTGACGCCAGGTAAACGGATGTCCGCCCCTCCCCCTGTAAGCCCCGGGAAGTTTGAAACTCCCTTTCCCTTTGCTTGTAGATATGGCAGGTCAAGCAGCCAGACAGCAGGAGGTTTTTAAAAATATGCCACAAAAGAAACAAGGAAATAATGGGACATGAAGCAGGGCAGCATGGGGCACTGAGCAGGGACCCAGAATGCCTCCCCACCATTCCCAATAGACCTATCGAGAGCTGCACTGTGGGATAGCTGCCCTACAGTGCTGCTCTCATCCGGGGCGATGGAAGTGCTGCTAGTGTAAACACTCTCTGATGCCTGAGGAATTAAGTGAGTACACAAACCAGCGCTTTTCTTTCACTGGTTCCCTGTCACCGGTGAAACTTACAGCGCAAAAACTCTGCAAGTGTAGACATACCCTTACTCATGAGTACTTCTTAAGTTCTGCACCTTGAAATCAGTGTGTGTGTGTGTGTGTGTGTGAAGGTTGCAGGCCAAGTTTATATTAGCTATGTCAGCAAATATTCCTAGTGTAGACACAGCTCAAACTAGCAGAAAAGTATTTTGCCTGTATAGCTCATACTGGTTCAGTAAGTGAAATAAGCTACTCTAGCAAAAGCACATTTACACTAGTATAACTATGTCTATACTAGGGCTTTTGCAGTTATAAAAGTGTTCCCAAAAATAACTGTGGTACTCCCCAGGGGTACCTATGCTTGTGTGGCATCTTACCACTACCTGCCCTCAATGTTAAGCAGCCTTGTCTGTAACCCCTGGTGGTCACATCTGTCAGGAATCAGGGCTTGCAGCAAAACCAGTCTCTGGTCAGTCTAATGAGCACCGCTGACTTATAGTAGGTTGTCACACTACACCACCTGAGTATTGGGAAGAATCAGCAGATTAGCTCTTAAACCCAGCAGCAGCGGTAGCCGGCTGCTCAAAGCATTTGCCAATGATAATAAGGTGATAAGTAACAGCATGGATTTGTCAAGAACAAATTGTGTCAAACCAACCTGATAGCTTTCTTTGACAGGGTAAAAAGCCTTGAGGACATGGGGAGCAGTAGATGTGGTATATCTTGACTTTAGTAAAGCTTTTGATACTGCCTCACATGACCTTCTCATAAACAAACTAGGGAAATGCAGCCTAGATGGAGCTACTATAAGGTGGGTGCATAACTGATTGGAAAACCATTCCCAGAGCATAGTTATCAGTGGTTCACAGTCATTCTGGAAGGGCATAACAAGTAGGATCCCGCAGGATCAGTTTTGGGTCCGGTTCTGTTCAATATCTTCATCAATGATTTAGATAATGGTATAGAGAGCTTTGGAGGATAGGATTAAAATTCAAAATGATCTGGACAAACTGGAGAAATGATCTGAAGTAAATAGGATGAAATTCAATAAGGACAAATGCAAAGTACTCCACTTAGGAAGGAACAATCCATTGCACACATACAAAATGGGAAATGACTGCCTAGGAAGGAGTACTGCGGAAAGGGATCTGGGGGTCATAGTGGACCACAAGTTAAATATGAGTCAACGGTGTAACACTGTTGCAAAAAAAGCAAATATTATTCTGGGATGTATTGGCAGGAACGTTGTAAGCAAGACACCAGAAGTAATTCTTCCACTCTACTCCACGATGATTAGGCCTCAAGTGGAGTATTGTGTGCTTCAGCGTTGTCTCAGCCTGTATTCCCAGCTTTAGCCAGCAAGCCCAAATTGCCTCTGAATTCCCAGCCCAGACCCCTTCTTTTCTCTCTGTATACAGGCCCAACCTGCTCCTTCCCAACTGAATCTCATCTTCCATTAGGTTTTATGGAATCCTGGCTCTCCTGCAGGTGCCGTATGTTAATCAACCTAATTTAACCTGCTCTGCTTTGGTAGCATAGGCACCCATCACAGTTTCCTTATTCCACATTACCAAAAAGCTTTTGACCTCTAGGTGGCACTATATTACAAATTAATATATACTAATATTTTGCCTTTAGTATATATTTTAATGCATATAAATGCAGCATTTTAAGATGGAGTTATGCTTTAAAATGTAAGCTAATTACACAAAATAAGTCATGTGTAGCCATTAGGAATTAATTTGGCAATCACATTATATATACACATCACAAACCTGTTACAATGGTGGAATTAGTTCTTTTGAGATGATAGGCAGCACATTGACCTACAGAATAAGGAATGGTGCTTCAGCACCTTTGTTTGTTTACACAGTGTAAATAAAATAACAATGGAACAGGAAGTCTGTGGAATAGCAACATCCTGAATAAACTTTTCATGGTGGTAGTTCTTGAAAAGAGGTAACTATCTTTCTCCCCAATCTTTGTACTCACCTTCTATGCACTGTATGACCCTTCCCATCCCCATACCTACATCTTTATTCTCATTTTGGAATACTATGTTCCTCCCATTTTTCTCTTCTGAAAGATCTAGTGGTATTTGCACGGTAATTGGTCCCATTCTTGGGAGCAGCTGAATTGTGCTTGGTGCAGAACTGGCTTGGGGTGGGGAACAAAAATGGCTTTATAGCTTTATGCCACTTTTGCAGCTCCCCAGTTTTGGTGTTGTCCAGAAGCAGTTTGGCCCCCAGTGACAGTACTTCCAAACATCATGGTATTTGGGGAAGAAAAACTAGAATATTCATATTCAATAAGTTAAATGCTTCTCTGTGCAAAGGGCTACCACAAAGTCTGTGTCCCACTCAAGTCCCATTTAAGTGTTCAAATAGTAAGACTTGAGTGGTACTTTGCACATGGGAGCATTTCAGCATAGGTATATTATGGTCGAATCCTCAACGAGGCAAAATTTCCATTAAGTTCAACTTCCACGTGAGTAAGAGCTAAAAGATCTGGCCCTTTACTTGCTTTGAAATATTTATGTAACCAAACAAAATGTCCCTGAGTAACTGGTTGATGCAAAGTACTGACGTGCTTGCATGAGAAGTTTATTTGTATCATATGCATCTGAACAGCACTTTGCATCCTGCAACCTTGCTACCTTGTTCCTTGACAAAGTGATCTGAGATGCAGAAAATTGAAAACGTGTACATATATTAAATCTGTAGCCTTGAATAGACATTGGTCCTTGAGAATTTTCATTCTCTATGCTTTTCAATAAACTTACCTGTTTCATTCTGTGGGGGAAGTAAAAACTGAACATTTGATACCCTAGTGCATTTGAAACTCTAGTGAAGCCCGTGGTGTTCAGTGAGAAGTGAAACTAACAACTCTCCTAACATGAATGTTAAATAAATGAAAAAAGAGAATTTACAGAATATTATTTATTTGTTTGTGGTAGTGCTTATGATGATCTACACATTTTTCCAGACATTCAAAGAGGAATGGGTCCTCCCTGAGGAGCTGTTGAAGTGTTTTCTCCAAAGATATAAACAAACTTGTCCATCTCCTACCCCTTCCACCAACTTAGTGTTCACCCTTTACTCTGTTATACTGTAACATTTGCAAGCATTTTATTGATAGGGCAGTAAACTAAAAGGGGATACTGTATTTGTATTGCTATCTAGATTTTACCAGATTTTCCCGCAGCCAAAAAATGAGTCTCAATAAGAGTTCTCAAAGCAGACTTTGTGCCTCCATATGGGAAAGAAAAATCTTAACATACCTTTTCATTCCAAGCATTTTTTTTTTAAATTTTCTAAAGATGTTTCAATAATTTTGAAGCATTTTTTCCCAATGCCAAACCTAACATAAGGCTGGCTATATTTTGTAGCAGTCATGCACTTTGCTAGAAGGCATTTGAATATTCCAGTTAGGTTTTGTTGTTGTTGTTGAGATAGAAGAGGCTTTGTTTATTTACTATTTTACTAACAGATTGATCCTCTGTAAAATTCAGCGCCTGGTGTTTTATAATACACATTTGCAGATCACGAGTGACATCCACATTTTTTGTTACTTATGTGGAAAACCAACAGGGAATCCATAGTTATTGACTCCCCTTATTCTGGGGGCCAAATCATAAGGTCCTTACTCCAGATGGCTTCAGGATCTTTGCATGTGGCACTTTATGATTAATATGTTGTTCTTTTTGGCCTAGGTTTTAACATGCCCCGTTTCATAATATAATTAAATCTGTTGTTTGTAGCTCTGATCAATTCAGGGTGGAAAGCTTTAGTAATAAAGTGTTTTTTCCTCAGGCAAGAGCACTGCAGAGTTAAAAAAAACAACAACAACATAGTATCTTCAGTTTATTTTCCAAGTTGCTAATACAAATAGAATTCAATGTATTTCCCTGGAAATCCTATCAGCTTCTCGATAGAGGAACAGAGGAACGTACCAGATCATATGTGTATTCTAAACAGTCCAGCATCCTAACCTTTGCCAGTGGTTAATATATGTGGCTTCAGAGGAATGAGAGTTGTCCCCAGATTTTGATGCAGTCATCAAAATGCAATATCAAGATATTTTGCCTTGTAGTTCTTTGTGGCTGCATTTGGCCAGCATATCTTCCCTTTTCATACTCCCTTTTTGTAGTTTCTAAGGGGATCCTGGCAGTTCAAGTACATTTGCTCAGCTCTCCTCATGCTAACTTATATTTATCAGCCAAAATGGGAATTAGCATCCGTGTTCAGCACATTGTTCACATTCCCTAAGTAAGATAAGACTCACTAAAATGTGGACTAAATCAAATCCCCATGCAGTTTCCTGAAGACTATTATAGCTCTGGAGCCAAAGGTTTAGGATCACTGACTGTTGCAATGTTTTAGGACCCTATGTACAGGGGCAGGGTGATTCTGCTGACTCATCTTGGCATCCAGACCAGGTGCATTGTCATCAGATCCAATAATCATAGAAATGAGAGATGTAGAGCTGGAAGTTTCAGAGTAACAGCCGTGTTAGTCTGTATTCGCAAAAAGAAAAGGAGTACTTGTGGCACCTTAGAGACTAACCAATTTATTTGAGCATGAGCTTACGTGAGCTACAGCTCACTTCATCGGATGCATACCGTGGAAACTGCAGCAGACATTATATACACACAGAGATCATGAAACAATACCTCCTCCCACCCCACTGTCCTGCTGGTAATAGCTTATCTAAAGTGATCATCAAGTTGGGCCATTTCCAGCACAAATCCAGGTTTTCTCACCCTCCACCCCCCCACACACAAACTCACTCTCCTGCTGGTAATAGCCCATCCAAAGTGACAACTCTCTTCACAATGTGCATGATAATCAAGGTGGGCCATTTCCAGCACAAATCCAGGCTTTCTCACCCCCCCCCACCTTTTTTCCCCGGGGACACACACACATACACAAACTCACTCTCCTGCTGGCAATAGCTCATCCAAACTGACCACTCTCCAAGTTTAAATCCAAGTTTAACCAGAACGTCTGGGGGGGGGGGGGTGTAGGAAAAAACAAGGGGAAATAGGCTACCTTACATAATGACTTAGCCACTCCCAGTCTCTATTTAAGCCTAAATTAATAGTATCCAATTTGCAAATGAATTCCAATTCAGCAGTTTCTTGCTGGAGTCTGGATTTGAAGTTTTTTTGTTTTAAGATAGCGACCTTCATGTCTGTGATTGCGTGACCAGAGAGATTGAAGTGTTCTCCGACTGGTTTATGAATGTTATAATTCTTGACATCTGATTTGTGTCCATTTATTCTTTTACGTAGAGACTGTCCAGTTTGACCAATGTAAATGGCAGAGGGGCATTGCTGGCACATGATGGCATATATCACATTGGTGGATGTGCAGGTGAACGAGCTGGAAGTGACTCACAGACTCAGACTTTCAGGTCAGAAGGGAGCATCATGATAATCTAGTCTGACCTCCTGCACGCTGTAGGCCACAGAACCCACTCATTCCTGTAGTTGGCACCATAACCTCTGTCTGAGTTACTGAAGTTCTTTAAATCTCGATTTAAAGACGTCAAGTTATAGAGAATCCACCGTTTACTCTAGTTCAGACCAGCAAGAGATGTGTACCCCATGCTGCAGAGGAAGGTGAAAAACCCACAGTGTCTCTGCCAATCTGACCTTGGGAAAAATTCCTTCCCAACCCCAAATATGATGATCAGTTAGACCCTGAGTATGTGGGCAAGAGTCATCAGCTAGACTCCTGGGAAAGAATTCTCTGTAGTAACTCAGAGTTTCCCCTGTAGTGTCCATCTCTGCCACTGGAGATATTTACTAATAGCAGTCACAGATGGGCCATATTCCACTGTAAACAATCTCATTGTACCATCCCCTCCATAAACTTATCAAGCTCAGTTCTGAAACAAGTTAGGTTTTTTTGTCCCCACTACTCCCCTTGGAAGGCTGTTCCAGAACCTCAGCCCTCGCATGGGTAGAAAATTTCATGTAATTTCAAACCTAAACTTGTTGATGGTCAGTATATATCCAGGTTTCAGAGTAACAGCCGTGTTAGTCTGTATTCGCAAAAAGAAAAGGAGTACTTGTGGCACCTTAGAGACTAACCAATTTATTTGAGCATGAGCTTTCGTGAGCTACAGCTCACTTCATCGGATGCATACCGTGGAAACTGCAGCAGACTTTATATATACACAGAGAATATGAAACAATACCTCCTCCCACCCCACTGTCCTGCTGGTAATAGCTTATCTAAAGTGATCATCAGGTTAGGCCATTTCCAGCACAAATCCAGGTTTTCTCACCCTCCACCCCCCCACACAAATTCACTCTCCTGCTGGTGATAGCCCATCCAAAGTGACAACTCTTTACACAATGTGCATGATAATCAAGTTGGGCCATTTCCTGCACAAATCCAGGTTCTCTCACTCCCTCACCCCCCTCCAAAAACCCACCCCCATACACACACAAACTCACTCTCCTGCTGGTAATAGCTCATCCAAACTGACCACTCTCCAAGTTTAAATCCAAGTTAAACCAGAACATCTGGGGGGGGGGGGGGGAGGAAAAAACAAGAGGAAATAGGCTACCTTGCATAATGACTTAGCCACTCCCAGTCTCTATTTAAGCCTAAATTAATAGTATCCAATTTGCAAATGAATTCCAATTCAGCAGTTTCTCGCTGGAGTCTGGATTTGAAGTTTTTTTGTTTTAAGATAGCGACCTTCATGTCTGTGATTGCGTGACCAGAGAGATTGAAGTGTTCTCCGACTGGTATATGAATGTTATAATTCTTGACATCTGATTTGTGTCCATTTATTCTTTTACGTAGAGACTGTCCAGTTTGACCAATGTACATGGCAGAGGGGCATTGCTGGCACATGATGGCATATATCACATTGGTGGATGTGCAGGTGAACGAGCTTCTGATAGTGTGGCTGATGTTATTAGGCCCTGTGATGATGTCCCCTGAATAGATATGTGGGCACAATTGGCAACGGGCTTTGTTGCAAGGATAAGTTCCTGGGTTAGTGGTTCTGTTGTGTGGTATGTGGTTGTTGGTGAGTATTTGCTTCAGGTTGCGGGGCTGTCTGTAGGCAAGGACTGGCCTGTCTCCCAAGATTTGCGAGAGTGTTGGGTTATCCTTTAGGATAGGTTGTAGATCCTTAATAATGCGTTGGAGGGGTTTTAGTTGGGGGCTGAAGGTGACGGCTAGTGGCGTTCTGTTATTTTCTTTGTTAGGCCTGTCCTGTAGTAGGTAACTTCTGGGAACTCTTCTGGCTCTATCAATCTGTTTCTTTACTTCTGCAGGTGGGTATTGTAGTTGTAAGAAAGCTTGACAGAGATCTTGTAGGTGTTTGTCTCTGTCTGAGGGGTTGGAGCAAATGCGGTTGTATCGCAGAGCTTGGCTGTAGACGATGGATCGTGTGGTGTGGTCAGGGCGAAAGCTGGAGGCATGCAGGTAAGAATAGCGGTCAGTAGGTTTCCGGTATAGGGTGGTGTTTATGTGACCATTGTTTATTAGCACTGTAGTGTCCAGGAAGTGGATCTCTTGTGTGGACTGGACCAGGCTGAGGTTGGTGGAGGGATGGAAATTGTTGAAATCATGGTGGAATTCCTCAAGGGCTTCTTTTCCATGGGTCCAGATTTCATTCTTGTGCCAACACTGGCCCTTAACTTAAAAAACTCCTCTCATTCCCTTATCCCTCTGATGTATTTATAGAAAGCAATCATATCTCCCCTCAGGCTTCGTTTTGTTAGGCTAAACAGGACAAACTCCTTAACTTTCCTCTCCTAAGGTAGGTTTTCCATTCCTCCGATTATCCTAGTAGCCCTTCTCTGCACTGTTCCAGTTTGAATTCATCTTTCTCAAACATGGGAGACCAGAACTGCACACAGTATTCCAGATGAGGTCTCACTGGTGCCTTGTATAATGGTAAGAACACTTCCCTATCTCTACTGGAAATACATTGGGTGATACATCCCAGGATTGCATTAGCCTTTTTCACAGCTACCACATATTGGTGGTTTATAGACATCCTGGGATGGACTAACTCACTCACATCTTTCTCCTCCTCTCTTGATTCCAACTGATACATCCTCAGCTTGTATCAAAAATTCTTGTTATTAGACTCTGAGTGCATAAGCTCAAGAAATTATCAAGTCCAGCCCCCTGTGCTGTAATAGGACCAAGTAAACCTAGACCATCCCTGGCCCCAGGTGTTTGTCCAACCTATTTTTAAAAACTTCCAATGATGGGGATTCCACAACCTGCCTTGGAAGCCTATTCCAGAGCTGAACTACCCTTATAGTTAGAAAGTTTTCCCTAAAATCTAATCTAAATCTCCCTTTCTGAAGATTAAGCCTATTACTTTTTGTCCTACCTTCAGTGAACATGGAGAACAATTGATCACTGTCCTCTTTATAACAGCCCTTAACATATTTGAAGACTATTATCAGGCCCCCTTCAATCTTCTTTTCTCAAGACTAAACAAGCCTAGTTTTTTAACCTTTCCTCATGGATCAGATTTTCTAAATCTTTTATCAGTTTTGTTCCTCTCATCTGGACTCTCTCCATTTTGTCCACATCTTTCCTAAAGTGTGCCATGCAGAACTGAACATGGTACTCCAGGTGAGGCCTAACCAGTGCCAAAGAGAATGGGACACTTACCTTCTGTGTCTTAACTATGACACTCCTGTTAATGCACATCACGAAGATATTAGCCTTTTTCACAATGGCATCCATTGTTGACTCATATTCAACTTGTAATCCTCTATAGCCCAGATCCTTTTCAGCAGTACTACTACCTAGCCAGTTATTCCCCATTTTGTAGTTGTGCATTTCATTTTTCATTCCTAAGTGAAGTACATTTCAGTAGGCTTTTATTGCATTTCATCTTGCTGAATTCAGACCAGTTCTCCAATTTGTCAAGCTCATTTTGAATTCTAATTCTGTCCTTCAAAGCGCATGCAACCCCTCCCAGTTTGGTGTAATCTGCAAATTCTATAAGCATACTCTCCATTTCATTATCTAAGTCATTAATGAAGATATTGTATAGTATCAGACCCAGAATTGACCCTTGCAGGACCCTACTAGATATGCCCTCCCAGTTGGACAGTGAACCACTGATAACTACTTTTTGAGTACTGTCTTTCAATCATTTATGCATCCACTTTATAGTAATTTTGTCTAGACCACATTTCCCTAGTTAGCTTATGAGAATGTCATCTGGGACTCTCTCAAAACCCTTACAAAATCAAGATATATTACATCTACTGCTTCCCCACTAGCCACAAGGCCAGTAACTCTGTCAAAGAAGGACAGAGTTTGGGTTTGGCATGATTTGACAAATCCATGCTGGTTAGTCCTTATAATCTCACCTGTCCTCCAGAAGTTCTCAAAGATAATTGCTAACAGTTCCAAGATTGCTTTAGCTAGTTCTGTTCTAAGATGAAATTCAACAGGCCCTATCAACTTGAATACATCTAATTTATCTAAATATTATTTCATTTGTTCTTTCCCTATTTTGGCTTGCATTTCTTCCCCCTTGTTGTTAATATCAAGTGTGTTGAGTATCTGAGTACCATTAAACTTTTTAGTGAAGAGTGAAGCTAAGTAAGCATTAAACATCTCAGCTTTCTTGATGCCTCAATTATTAGCTCTCCTTCCCTGTTAAGAGGACCTATGCTTTCCTTCATTTTCTCTTGCTTCTAATGCATTTAAAGAACCTCTTCTTATGGCCTTTTATGCCCCTTGTAGGGGCATAAAACTCATTTTGTACCTTAGCCTGTTGGATTTTGTTTCTACGTGCTTGTGCTATTCTTTTGTACTCCTCCTTAGTAATTTCTCCATGTTTCTACTTTATGTAGAATTTCTTTGATTTTCAGATAAATAAAGAACTTCTGATGGAGCCATATTGACCTCATACTATTCTTCCTATCTTTCCTTAGCATTGGGATAATTTAATACAATAATAATGTATATCAATAAAATACTTAATTATATAACACTTAATGGGTTTGATTTTTCTCTTCCATATGTAAATAAGAAATAACTCCATTTAAGTCAATGGCATTGCAGAGTTATACAACTGGTTTAACTGCACAGCGAATCAGGCCCTACAGCTTCAAAGTGCAATACAAGTATTAAGTAATTGATCTAAGTAATCCAAATAAGTGCAGTATGTGCAACCATGTTGCAGTTAATAGATTAAATTTCCTACCAAAATATTATGGGCTGGATCCTGGGTAAATCCACTGTGTAAATCCAGAGCAAATACACTCCAGATTGACATTGATATAACTGAAATCAGAATCTGGCCCCAAATGTTTGAATCTCAACCAAACATGTAATAGATCATCGAAGGAAGAAATTTTATGGTTCATTTGCCTCTCACCTGTCCCAGCAATAAAATATGCATCTGTCAAGAGCTGGGGGAAAGAAAAGGAAAGCCTCTGGCCTGCATAGATTCCAGGTCCAGACGACAGCCAGGAGAACTTGTGTCTGAGAGGGGTTAAGTTCGGCTCTGTTCAAGTCTGTCATCTTACTGGGCAGTCTTTTGGTGCTGGCTGTTGAGGATTGGAGAGTCGGATGTTCATCGTGATTTCTGGTATTATCCTGTAATGACAGTAGCACATATTTTGCATTCTGTGTGTGGGATACTGTCCTTCCCTTATTCAGTGCTCAGAACCAGTGAAGAGATAAGAACTGACGCTTGAAAATAATAGTCCTATGACCCAGCTAGGATATAAGTAAGATGGTCTTACTGGGTGCAGAGAATCCAGCAGCGTGAAGTGGTTTTGCCTTGTCCAGCTGGTGCCCTACACTCTCCAATGCAATTCAAAACACAAAGCTGCTTCTAGACAGCATTGCTTTGTTATTCACTCAACTTTACGAGCCTTGTCACAGTTAATTGGATTTGTGACGTGTTCAGATGTTTATTTCTTGACTCCTCTGTCCTTTCCCCTTCACAACACACATGCACATAGAAACTACAGTGGACAAAATGTCACATGTGATTTAACACAGGACCTAAAAATATGCAGCCATGTATGGATGTGCAGTGAAAACTTTAAAATGTACAAGGTGCTGCATACTTAAAATATTTAATTCTGATACATATATTTTTCACTTAGCTTCTATTTGTGAATATTTGTACATGTGTGATGCTTTCCTTAGAATCATAGAAGGTTAGGGTTGGAAGGGACCTCAGGAGGTCATCTAGTCCAACCCCCTGCTCAAAGCAGGACCAATCTCCAATTTTTGCCCCAGATCCCTAAATGGCCCCCCTCAAGGATTGAACTCACAACCCTGGGTTTAGCAGGCCAATGCTCAAACCACTGAGCTATCCCTCCCCCTTTTTGTGACATTGTCCTTTTATTTAATTATATCCAGGGTTATCCAGGCACTCAAATACTGACTTTCTTGATCATTTTGGACATCATCACCATCCTGCCTGTCATTCTGGTCTATACCTTGGGCATCATCTTCAACTCGGACCTCTCTCTATGTCTAAGGGCTTGTCTTCACTAAGGGGTAAGTTGACCTAAGTTACGCTACTCCAGCTACATGAATAACATAGCTACATGAATAATGTAGCTGGAGTCGACATAGCTTAGGTTGACTTACCCTGGTGTCTTCATTGCGCTGCGTAGATGGGAGATGCTTTCTCCTTACTCTTCTCAGAGAAATGGAGTACCAGGATCAACCGGAGAGTGCTCTGCCATCTGTTTAGTGACACCCACTGCGTTGACTGCAGCAGCGTGGATCTCCCCGGTAGTGAAGATGAGCCCTAAGACTTGCTGATTCTTTCTGCATTACATCAGAGGTATGGCCTTGCTTATCCATCCACAAAGTTAAAATCTTCAAGCTTTCATCATCTTGCATCTCAATTACTGCAACTTTCTCCTCTCTAGCCTTGAAAAATGCAATCTTTCCCTGCTCACGTCCACTCAGAATACTGCTGCAATAATAATTTTCCTAGCCTATTGCTTTGACCGTTACCCCC
This sequence comes from Eretmochelys imbricata, assembly GCF_965152235.1. Lineage (NCBI taxonomy): Eukaryota > Metazoa > Chordata > Testudines > Cheloniidae > Eretmochelys > Eretmochelys imbricata. The sequence continues at coordinate 194,260,596 of NC_135573.1, forward strand.
TCCCTTTCCATTCCTCCACTGGCTCCCCCTTCTCTATTGCATCAAACATAAGCTGTTTGTATTCACTTTCAAGGCCTTTCATGGTCACTCCCCTCCCTTCCTATCATCTCTCATTGGCTGTTGAGCTGTGGATACCTGCCTCTGATCACCCACTTGTTAAATATTAAAACAAACACCTTCATGCTTTCTCCCACACTGTTGCACGCTCCCCATAAACATCTGCAAAGCTACCTCATTATCCACCTTCAAATCCCTCACCAAAACTCTCCTTAGCTGTGATGCCTATAAAAAACAACTCGGCTGATAGTGTGCAGAAACTACTGCCTATGACAGTGACCAGTGTTGTCTCATTGTTTACTTGTGCTCCCTCTTCTATCAAAAGTCACTTGTTGTCTCATGTCTGACACTTATATTGTAGGATCCTGGGGGGGCAGAGACTGTCTTTTTGTTCAGTGTTTATGCAGCACCAGCTCAATGGAGTCCTGGTCCATGACAGTAATATGGTAATACAAATAATAATGTATATAATCATCACTCTGTGTCATTCCGAAGCCTAGAATTTCTGCAGAGTCAGTGTAAAGTGACTGAAACAAGATAAGCATGGTTGAGGGATCTCTTTATTAGACTATCACCAGGTTCAATCATTACTGAGATTGATGGTCTATTACCATCCAAGTTTTAATTTCTCAACCATTTTTTGGCTTTTTTACCCACAAGACTTTACGAATTACACCCATGTTTTCAGCTACTAGTAATGAATAATAAAATAATAATAATAAATGTCTAGAGAGATATTATTGCAAGTGTGTGCTATTTTGGAAAAGAAAACAAAGCACAGAAAATCTGAACTGGCTTTTTGCTAAAAAAAAAAAATCTATAATTTATGGAATCTCTGAGAGAAACCTGTGATGTTAGGTAAGGCCACTGCCTACATCCATCACTTCATTATGTGTTCCATGTAATGATTTTCATTTACAGTTTATAAGCCCTGATTTAGACTTTGAAATCCACACTGAAAAATAGCTCTTAAAATTTTTACAAAGTGAATTGTGTATTACTTTTCACTACTAAGATACTTTGATGTGAAGATTTGTAAATAAGCAGAAAAACGAGGAGATTGGTAACTGTGTACAAGTGACCACATGAAGCCCTTTAAAGGAAAAAGTCACAAAGGAGGGGAAATGCACTGACATCTACATACCGTAGGAAATCACTAGCAGATGTGCTAGACAGCAGGCCTTCAGAAGTGTATAATGTTATAAATACCTGTGTATCTGGTTACAAAATGTTTCAGACAGACTGGAAACCCATGGCTATCCCATAAGAACTGGTACATACATGAGAGCTTAGTGACACAAGCAATGTGACAGTCATAATGGATGTAGCAAGACCCTGTGCAGATTCTATATTGTCTGGGGTTAGAACAATACTGAGTCATGCTTGTTACCAACACACCATCCATTCATGTATTTAATCAATATACACAAAGGGCTATACAGACCCATTTGTGTGTTTCTAAAAATGTGTGTTACCATTCCTGCATAAGTTTGGGTTTACATAATGAAATATAATGTTTACATAATGCAGTGTAGTACCAGTGTTACTAAAATATCATAGAGAGAGTGGGACTCCAATTCAGAAAAGCATTTAAGCAAATACATAACTTTACATTTGTACTTACCTCAGACTGAAGTCAGTGTGATGGTATTACCCCCAGGGTGCTACCTGTTGTACTGGGGTACCACTGAGCCTGCCTGTTCTGCAAGCCTGGGCTCCTTTATACTGCCCTGCTGAGCCAGGTCCTCAAGCCTCCTCCAGCACACACACAGGGACACACCCACCTGCAGAAAGACACAGACACTGAAATCAGCTCTGCATGGGAAGACTCAGTTAGGGAATTGCCCAGCACTCAAGTGCACTCCCACTCTGGAGAGTAAACCCAAAATTGTATTGTGTTGTGTTGTGCTGCACAGAGAAGTGTACAGCATAAGCTAATTGAATTTTGCTTCCTCCCTCAATGTGGAGAAAGATATTTCCCCTCCCCCCGTTATGAATTCCACAAACTGGCTTTAGAATGAGGGCATGGCTACACTTGCAGATGTAGAACTCTTTGAGTTAAACCAGCCTTCATAGAGCGCAGTAGGGAAAGTGCTGCAGTCTGTCCACACTGACATCTTCAAGCGCACTGGCATGGCCACATTTGCGCCATTTGCAGCGGCATTGGGAGGGGTGCATTATGGGTAGCTATCCCAGCATGCAAGTGGCTGCAACATGCTTTTCAAATGGGGGGGGTGGGGTGAAGTGTGACAGGGAGTGTGTTGTGTGTATGTGGGGGGAGAGAGAGTGGGGTTTGGGGAGGCTGAGAGCATGTTAGCATTCTGTCTTGTAAGTTCAGACTGCAGCAGACCCCCTCCTCCCCCCACCACCTCTCTCTCTCTCACACACACAGCATTCCACACTAATGGTTGCTTTGTCCTGGAGCAGATAAGCAGCCAGCTGTCAGAAACTGAGCTTTCAAAGGCCATATCCACATTCCTACAGCCGATTCCAAACAATGACAAGAGTGGCCACTTGACTTAAGGGGATTATGGGACGTTTCCGGAGGCTGATCAGAGTGCACTAAAGCAACACCTCATTCACAATGGCGCTGTGGCGCTCCAGCGAGGGCGCAGCAAACGTTACTCCACTTGCTGAGGCGGAGTACCAGCAGCGCTGTAGCCGCAGAGTCAGATTACTCTATGTGCCTTGCCAGTGTGGACGGGTAGTGAGCTAGTGCGCCTGGGCTCCTTTATTGCACTGTAACTCACAAGTGTAGCCAAGCCCTAAACAAAAACGAGTTAACTGCAAAAGGTTGATTTTAAGTGATTATAAGGGATAGCAAACAGATCAAAGCAGATTACCCAGCAAATAAAACAAAAACCTGTAATATAAGCTTAAGACACAAAAGAAACTGGTTACAAGTCGTAATTTTTCACTCTAAATATTCTTTCACAGGCCAGACACCTTTTCCAGTCTGGGCTCAGCTCTTCTCTCCCCCTTTTGTCTTTGTTTCTTAGATGTTTCCAGCAGTCATCCTGGGCAGGGATTCAGTGAAGAATGCACCCTGGTTAACTCATTTCCCTGCCTTAAATAGGATTTACATAGGGCGGGAATCCTTTGTTTCCCAGTTTGATCCCCACCCCCTATTAGTGGAAAAATACTAGTAGTCCAAGATGGAGGCCAGTATTAGGTGACATGATCCCATGGCCTGCAGTGTCAAAGCAGCCATGAGTCAAAGGTTGTTTGCAGCATCCCGGGAACGTGGGAGACCAGCATTGGCAGATAAACACGCAAAAAATGTTATTAAGCATGAACAAGTTGACCTAGAGATCCCCTTAATCAAAAAGGAGCTAAGGAAGGAAAGGCAAGACTGGGCACATGAAACGAAGGGGGAAAATTCCATGAAATATCCCCAATAGTTGAAAATGTTGAGATAATCCAAGACCCTGAGAGGAAGAGCAAAGTGGCTGTGTTCAGAATTTTAACAGGTCATGGTAATATGTTTCTAATAAACAAACATAAAGGATAGACTATGCAAAACATAAGGTCCCAAAAAAAAATACATCATCTCTGATGGAACTGTAAAGACTGTACAGGTAAATGGAGATATTTTAGATGAAAACTCAGAAGCCTTAAAGTAACAATATTATCTTTGAAAAACCTAGCCAGAATACAAGGAAAAAACAAGGGGCCCAATTAAAAAGCTATTCTATAATTCTTTAAGAATACTGGGAAAGGCGACAGACTTTGTTATAACCTATCTATGAGATTCAGTGAATGGCCTTTATAGACTCAGGAAGTGAGTCTGCTGCATCATAAAACCCAAGAAGAAAAAGAAGAAGGGGCTGGAGGGCTATCAGCTGGGGGCTGTGGTTGGGTGAGGGACTTGACTGGAGAACCAGTTGGAGTGAGGGAGGGCAGAATGTCTGAGAAGTTGGGGAGATACAGGCTGAAGGAGGCTGCTGATCCACAGGACTAGGAGGGAGGACAAAGAGATGGAAGATGTAATTAATGATACTGAAGCTAGTTTAGAAAAGGTTGGAGGTGGATGTCAGGGAGGAAGACTGGTTACAGGTTAGGAAAAAGAAAAGGGTGTATCTCCCTGATCCAGAAGAAGGAGCAGCAAGTAGGAGGACAGACTGTGAAGAGCTACAAAAGGATCTCACAAAACTGGGTCACTGGGCAACAAAATGGTAGATGAAATTTAATGTTGAGAAATGGAAAGTAATGCACATTGGAAAACATAATCCTAACTATACATATACAATGATGGGGTCTAAATTAGCTGTTATCACTCGAGAAAGATCTTGGAGTCATTGTGGATAGTTCTCTGAAATCATCCACTCAATGTGCAGCGGCAGTCCAAAAAGCAAACAGAATGTTAGGAATCATCAAGAAAGGGATAGATAATAAGACAGAAAATATCATATTGCCTCTATATAAATCCATGGTATGCCCACACCGTGAATACTGCGTGCAGATGTGGTTGCCCCATCTCAAAAAAGATATAACAAAGCAACAAAATAATGGAAAAGATGTTATGAGTGATACTGGGAATAACAGACATGACATACTGTTGATAGAGAAGGAGTGAACATAAGAAAAGCCGTACTGGGTCAGACCAAAGGTCCATCAAGCCCAGTATCCTGTCCTCTGACAGTGGCCAATGGCAGGTGCCCCAAAGGGAATGAACAGACAGGTTATCATCAAGTGATCCATGGACCTATCTTCCATGAATCTAGCTAGCTTCCTTTTGAGCCCCATTATAGTACTGGCCTTCACAACACCCTCCGGCAAGGAGTTCCAGAGGTTGACAGTGCATTGCGTGAAAAAATACTTTCTTGTGTTTGTTTTAAACCTGCTACCTATTAATTTAATTTGGTGGCCCCTTGTTCTTGTATCATGAGAAGGAGTAAATAACACTTCCTTATTTACTTTCTCGATACCACTCATGATTTTATAGACCTCTATCATATCCCCCCTTAGTCGCCTCTTTTCCAAGCTGAAAAGTCCCAGTCTTATTAATCTCTCCTCATACGGAAGCCGTTCTATACCCCTCATCATTTTTGTTGCCCTTTTCAGAACCTTTTCCAATTCCAGTATATCTTTTTTGAGATGGGCAACCACATCTGCACACAGTATTCAAGGTGTGGGCGTACCATGGATTTATATAGAGGCAATATGATATTTTCTGTCTTATTATCTATCCCTTTCTTGATGATTCCCAACATTCTGTTTGCTTTTTGGACTGCCGCTGCACATCGAGTGGATGATTTCAGAGAACTATCCACAATGACTCCAAGATCTCTCTCTTGAGTGGTAACAGC